>NW_022196902.1:10387855-10434013 GCF_008632895.1 Mastomys coucha
AGGGAGGGAGGGGGAGAGAGAGAGGGAGAGAGAGGGAGAGAGAGGAAGAGAGAGAGAGAGAGAGAGGGAGAGAGAGAGAGAAGAATGGATGGGGTGGTCTTGGCGTGGTTATGAAACATGGGCAAGTATGGGGGGGGAGATGTCTACAGCTGGGTTGCCCTGAGCCCACTTTGACATACATTGCTTTAATCCTTAGAGCACTCAATAAAATAGGTACTAGGCAGTATTGTAAACTAATTTACCTCCTCCTTTCACCCCCTCTTTTGCAACCCAGGCTGGCCTTGAAACTGCTGGGATTATAGGTATGAGCTCCCTCATCCTGCTTCATCATAAACTTTCTACATATATTTAGTCATTTAATGTCCTTAGTTGTCTCACAGAGGCGTTCATATCTAGACTCAGTTCATAGACAAGGAAACTGAATAACAGACAGGGTAACTCGTTCTAGAGTGGTTAATTGTGTGTTGATTCAAACCTAGACTGAGTCCAGCCCACTCTTAGTGACTGGATGGCTGACTCTTGCATTTGTTTTCTCAGGGGCGCTCCCCTAAGGTCTGGCATCTTCCCACCCCTGCTGGCTGGGCTGGGGATCACCTACTGGCTTAAGCTATTGTTAGCTCACAGAACTTGGAATCTGGAAAGGGTTTGTGATGGGAGGTGTCCCTGTTCCCAGCCTCCTCTGCTTTCCCCTCCTCCACAGTGGTTTAGCAGGTACAGGTTGCGCAGGTCTATGCAAATTTCTCTGGGGAAGAGTTGGAGCCATTTCACAAGGGTATTTGTTAAACTTTATCTTGTATCAAGTTTTACTTTATCTTGTCTTTCAAAAGAGAAGGAAGGCAAATGAGGAGGTAGACCCTGGTGAGACAGTCTCCTTGGAACACTATCAAGAGGAGACTGGCAAGACTCCTCTGAGGCCGGCAGATGACTCAGTGGGTAAAGGCCCCAGAACAGAAATGGTGGGAGAACCTACTTCCACATGCACACTGTGGTAAATGCACTCCCTCCTCACACAGTAAGTAAGTAAGTAAGTAAGTAAGTAAGGTAAGTAAGTAAGTAAATAATAAAATAAATAAGCAAATAAATAAACGTAAATAATTTAAAGTGCCTTGTCCATACACCTTATAGGGAGTGTCCTCCTTCTAAGTCCCCTAGTAGTCTTGGGCAGAACTTCAAACCTAGGGCCTTTTAATCCCATAGTGTTCTAGTAACTGTGGGGGGTTCCTGTCCTTTACAATGTTAATTATATTTCTGTCATAAATTGCATGTGTGTGCGCTTGTTTCTTTGATTTTTTTTGCCTGGTAAGTAGGTTTGGTTCTTTATTGCTTTTTGAGATGATCTCCTGTATCCCAGACTTGCCTAAAACTTGCTTTGTAGCCAAGGATGACCTTGAACCTCTGATCCTTCTTCCATTATCATCTTCATGCTGGGATTACACATGAACTGCCATGCCTTATAGACGCAGAACTGGAGATTGAACCCTGGGCTCCGAGCATGCTAAGTGGCTCCTCATTAGAGCTACATCCCCAGCTTGTAAATTAAACTTGCCAGGCCATACCCATTCCCTATGTGTCTGTAGCTAAAGGAAGCATTTTAAATGGCCCTTTTAGATTTCTCGAAGAGCAAAGCCCTGGTTGGTTACTTCAAAGTGCAATTGAACAGCAGAAGCAGCAGGTTCAAAGGTGCTCAGAGGTGCTCATGGAGGCTTTGCCTCATTGCTCCTTCAAACACTGGAGAAACTGGCTCAGCGGAGGGAAAGTAGGTGCTGGAGCTTAATAATGGAAGGACATTTGTTCGCTTTGTTTTGTTCATTTGTTTTTAGGTCAGATCTCACAGACACAAAGTAAGTAAATGTAAAAAAAAAAGAATGTTTGTTTAATTAATTAACTAATTAATTAAAAGAGTATCTAGCTGGTCTTGAACTCAGATCTATGTATTTCTGCTTCCAAAGAGCTGGGATTAAAGGCATGCACTGCTCTGCCTGGCTTTGAGTGTTTTGTAACTGTTGTACAGAATACATTTTCAAAGATGCAACGTGCATCTTTTTTTGAACAACAGAGACTAGCTGCGCCTGTAAAGTGTGCCTTCCTACTTGACAACACTGGTTACCAGGTGAAGAACTCCTGATCTGAGGCCTTGGCCTGTAGTGTTGCTCTTTACCGTTGAGAGGTCACAGTGCAGAGAAGAGCTCCTTTTCATGTAAGAAGTATTTATGCATGTAATAGGAGTGTTGAATGGAGACATTTAATTAATATTCTATAGTTTGTTTTCAATAAAATAAAAATTTCAGTTTCTCTATATGTAGAAACATTTAAAATGGCAAAAATGAAATAAAATTGTGGTCATGCTAAAGTTTATTGGAGAGGTCATTTCTGACTGCATACTTTAACCTAGGCTTTTACTATCTGCCCTGATGCCTAACCGTGTCTCGCCAAAATATGACTGAATTAAAAAGGTTGTAATTCCTAGTGGCCATCAAGCAGCATATTATGTTATTAAAGGGCTTTCTGGCATCACTGAGGTTTGATCTGTTAGCCTTTCTCCTTTTGAGTTCACACTCCTGCCTCTTGCCTTTTTTTTTTTTTTAAGCCTTTTCTTAGCCAGAATATTCTAGCCTTTCTCCATCACCCACTTTATGTCCCACATATTTCAGGCCTCATCTTTCTGCCTTCTCCTCACCGTACTCCCACATAACTTACATGACTAGGACTAGAATAATTCTATTCTCTCCTGGAAGCCTTTGCTGACATCCCCAGCTGCAATCATATCAAACACCACTGAATTGTCATGGGCTAGTTCTTTACTAAAGTTCTTAAAGAAAAACAATTTTAAATATCTATATGGACAATTTCTTTATCTCATTGAACTTTTTTTTTCAAAGATGTATGTGTGTTTTTGTGTCTGAGTGTGTATGTATGTATGCATGTACGTACATATATGTGCATATACACGTATGTGTGCATGTGGGGACCTAAAAAAGGAGCTGAAGTTACAGCTGTTTGCTATGGTGCTAAGATCTGAACTCTTGCCCTCATGATTCCTCAGGAGCTTCTCTTAAGCACTGAGGCATCTCTGAAGCTGCTGTTTTTCTTCTCGCAGGTATAATATGCAGTGTAAAGGCCCTGCCACAAGTTGGCTTGGCTGCCACAACAAAAACACCACAGACCTCTAAACATTCTTCATGGCTCTGGAGGCTGGGAGATCCATGTGTCATGAGGCGAGTGCCACCTCCTCCCCATCCCTCCAGAGTTATGACAGGCATCACCATGATGCTTCTTCATATGGGCAAGGCCAGGGGGTTCTCTGTGCTTCCTCTACCTTATAACATCCCACAGACCCTATCATGATACCTTCGGGATGTGAATGAATCTAGGAGATAAGCCAACATCTAGTTTCCAGGAGCCACTAGAGAAGTTCATTTCTATTTTTCTTGTTTTGTTTTGTTTCAAGACAGGGTTTCTCTGTGTAGCACTAGCTGACCTGGAATTCATTCTATACAATTGGCCGACCTCCAACTCAGAGATCCTCCTGCCTCTGCCTCCTGCATGCTGGAATTAAAGGTGAGAGCCACCGACTGGGTAACTAGAAGTCCATTTCTTGTTCTCCAAATTCTGTGAATAAATTAGTTTACATAGTAAATGGAAGTTTGCAGATCAAGTTAAAGTTGGTAATCAGCTTGTTGTATTCTGTTTTATGATTTAATGACACAGTCTTCCCAGGCAGATCAAGATAAGTAAGCTTCAACTATGTAGCCAATACTGCTCTTGAATTCAGGATGTAGCCAAGATGGGACTTAACATGTTTTGATCCTCTTGCCTCTGCCTCCTCCAGTGCTTGGGTTGCAGGCGTGAGTCTCCAACCCCAGCAGCTAGACAGATAGTTTAATAAAGGAGGATAGGTCTGGGCATGATACTGCATGTCTGTAATGGTGGCATTTGGGAGGTGGGATATCAGGAAGACAGCCTAAGCTATTGGCTGAGCTATGCTGGGGCTTGGGGAGTCAGAGGACCAGATGCTTGCTACAAGGTAGTGTCTTCTATATATATGGTGAAGCTGCACCCATAAAATCTGAGCAATGTGGTCGCCCAAGCTGACATGAAAATTGATACCACCAGTTAACATACCATTGTGGACTCAGAAGGTTGTATTTATAAATAATATATATGTAGCAACAATAATTAAAGAATAAAAGGCCATGCATTTAAGAGGGAGTGGGGAGGAGTTGGGGGGAGGAAATGGAAGTATGGAATGATATATGTGTACTCGTATATGGAATTCTAAAAGGAATGTCACGAATGTGAGAGATTGCAGAAGAGAAGGCTTGCTGGTGTGTGGGTTAACAGAAGAAGAATAATCAAACCATTATATACATCTATGAAACTCTCAAAGAACAAAATAAATAAATAAAAGAAACAGGATGAGAACTATTAGGGGTGGGAGAATGTAGGAGAATGCTGCTGGATTCCTCTGGGCCCAGTAGAACCACAGGGTTCCTTATGAGTAGAGGAGACAAGGCTGAGCAGGATGGCAACTGTCTTTAGTCCCAGCACTGGAGAGGCAGAGACAGTCAGGTCTCTGTAAGTTCAAGGGCAGCTTGATATATACACAGTGAGTTCCAGGACAGCCAGAGCTACAAAGTGAGAAAAGACAAAGGGGATGGGGTGACAGAGTGAGAGCCAAAAAGATATAGCAATACAGCAAGGAAGAAACTCAGCCTGACACAGCTGGAGAGCCTCTTTCTAGCCTAGCAGATGTCGATGGCCTTGCAGTCTTCAAAAATGCAAGGAAATGCATGCTTTGCCTCAACCCTTGAGAAAGTGTGCATGCCTGCTGACACCTTGACTTTATTTAGCCTTTTGAGTTTCACTTTAGGCCCTGTTTCCCCAAACTATAATGCACTGGTATTGTGTAAATCACCAAATCTTCAGCTGTTGTTACAGCCTCAAAAGCAAACTAATATACTATGATTGTTTATTTTGACTCTATCAAAACATAAAATAAAACAAACAAAATAACCTGATTACCAACTTTAATTTGATCTGCAAACTAAAGTCCATTTACCGTGTAACATAATATAGTCACAGATTTTGAAGAACAAGAAATAGGCTACATTCTATATTCATATACAGAAAGATTTTAATTTTTCTAAAATTTATTTTATGTATGTGAGTACAGTGTAGCTGTTTCCAGACACACCAGAAGAAGGCATCAAATCCCTTTACAGGTGGTTGTGAGCCACCATGTGGTTGCTGGAAATTGAACTTCGTTCTTTTGGAAGTGTTCTTAACCACTGAGCCCAAGATTCTAAATTTTGAGAGGATAGATACTGCACTTCTAGTAAACCTTTACAAGCCAATGTTATAACAGTGTGGTGAACATAGAAAATGTATCTTATTCTAAGAACTCAAGGTGAGGAAGGAGTTAACTAAGTAAACAAGAGGTTGTATGCGGACATGTATATTGGCTGCCATATCTGCCCACTCCACTTCTTTCCAGAAGGACATTCTTAGCTTCAGTAGTTTTGATAGTGGCCAAATGTCTATAGCCCATCCTGTCATCTATGTGATACAAACTGATGCCCAGGGTTTCAGAATGGTGCTGATGGTGGATGTTGTTGTTGTTGTTGTTATTGTAGTTTCACTGGTGCTCTGATATTTCAAACCAAGAGTTAACATTGTTAACATGCCTACATAGAGCCAGGTATGTATGTGAATGCTTTGTACATATTATTTTTTTTTAAGATTTATTTTATTTATGTGAGTATACTGTAGCTATTTTCAGACACACCAGAAGAGGGCGTCAAATCTCTTTACAGATGGTTGTAAGCCTCCATGTGGTTGCTGGAAATTGAACTCAGGACCTCTGAAAGAGCAGTCAGTGCTCTTTACTGCTGTGCCACCTCTCCAGCCCCTGTACATATTATTCTAGCATACAACCCTGTAGTAGATCATAAAATTTGTCTCAAGCCAGAGGAGCCTTGATCATAGAGAAATAAGCCTGCCATTATGACAAGAGCTTTAAAGCAATAAAATTGTGGCCCAACTCATATTTCTTTATTCAAGGCAATCTCTAGAATGCCACCCTTTGAGTTTAATATGTTTGATCCCAGGGTTTGTCATAAGCTCATTCACAATGTAGACCTATGGTATTTAGGGAAAAGACGTTCACCCTTCATTCATTCTTCCTTCCTTTTTGCAGCTAGATGTGTTTCCTGATCAGATTTTAGAAAATGTTTCTACCTCGGGAGGTAAGGGCAAGAGGATCATTCCAAGCTCCAGGTCATCTAGGGCTGTGTTGCAAGACCCTGTCCCACAGAAGCACTCCTTTATGAACATTCAGATTAGAAATTGAAGTTGGCATTTGTATTCATAAATAATATGGACTGTTTCTGTGCATGTGTGCGTGCATGTTCAGTGTTGCGGACTGAGCCAGGAACTTGCAACATGCTAGGGAGACACTCTGCCATAAGCTACCTTTAAACATTAGTCTTTCATCCATATAAAAGACATTAAAGAATAAACAGTGAATATGTCTGGTTGATGGGTTTTTGCATGACGTTTTAATACTTTGACTTTATTTTCCAAGTTCTTTTCAGAATGTAATCTTTTATTGTAAAAAATGTCCTTTCTTCCACGTTAAATCACAAATGGCTTAGGGTCCATACGTCTTATTTGTGGTTTTTCACCTTGCTAGATTTAAGACATATGCACAAGCTTGTGCTAATTCTCCACTGACAGCATCCCATTGTGGAATATGCAAACCTTTTACTTCGCTCATATCTACTCACCCTTTCTTCTCCCCTTCTCAGTCGTTGTACGTGGGACAACAGTCATCCTTGGAGCTAAGTCTCTGTGTGCTTTTATTGCTTCCTTAAGGTGTGTTTCTAGTCTTAGCAGCTGGGCAAGGATTCGCAGGTTTCAGAGCACACTTCTTATGTCATTTTGCACATGTGCCAAATTCCCCTTAAGAGACATCTCCCTCTTCCCACTCTCTACTAGTAATGCGTGAGAAGTTAGACTTTCCCTCCTTGAACAATATTGGATGTTTACTTTGTAATGACAGTGGGTTTAAACATTTCCTTCTTGCTTATCAATGAAAATAATAAGAGCATTCTTTCATTAATTGGCAGCCTTAGAATTTTCTCCATTTGAAAATATTTGTTGTTTTCCTTATAAATCTATATATTAAATGTATGAAGACTTTGCCTTATTTTTCCAGTATTTTTCTCCTTGAAATTTGGTTATTTGGTGGTTTTATTTGCTTGTTTGTTGATTTATATGACCTTAAATCACATGGGTGAACTGCATTTCTTGGTGTGTCAAAACTACTTTTTTTTAATCCATTTTTTTGCATTATCCTTAGAGTCCACATATATCATACATTCTTGAATAAATATACATATATGTATATATAATAGTATTTTGTGTGTATAAATGTCTTAAATGCACATTAATTATAATGTGTTAAAGATCTTGTTTGCATTTATTTTTTTTTTACTCACTGTACAGTTTTAAGGTGAATTATATTTTAGTACATGCATTCCATTATATAAAGCAGTAGCACCACATCAGGCTGTTAAAAACAAGAAAACTGGAGCAGGGAGGGGTTGTGTCCCTGATTCTGTTGCCTGCCTGTAGATAGTGGTCCCCTAACTGGGTGGCTTTGTCTGCCCTCAGTGAGGAAGGGTGCACATGGTCTTGCAGTGACTGATGCGCAGGGGTGTGATGGTGATGTTATCCAGGGGACTTCCCCTTCCCAGAGGAAAGGGGGAGGGAGGATGGGGGAAGAACTGTGAGAGGGGAACTGGGAAGAGAGGGGGGCTGATATTGCGATGTAAAGTGAATACATTAATTAATTTTAAAAAAGCAACCAAACAAAACAGGATCTTACTATGTAACTTAGAGCAACATTGAACATCCTTCTGATTCAGCCTTTAGATTGCTGGCATTACAGGTATGCACCAGCACACCTGGCTTTAACCCATAGACTTGTACAGGTCAAAGCTCTCTAATGCCATTCCAATGAGTAATATCTGTATTACTCAGAATGATGCCACCAGAATCCTACCATGTCCACTGATAGTCAGTGTCCAGTCAAGGCACCATCTCTTCACTGCGTAGAGGAGATGGGTCACTGGGTTTCTCAGTGCCACTTTGTTGTTGTTTTAAAGAACTCATCCTCAACTCCATTGAGTTTGAGACTAGCCTGGGATTACTTGAGACCCTGTATCAAAGTGTTTTTTCTTCTTCAGCAAGAACAAAAGGACCGTTTTTTTTGTTTTTTGACAGAAGATTCCTAAACATTTCAGAGTCCAAAATACTGAGATTCACACACACACACACACACACACACACACACACACACACACACACACACACACACATACCTGTTCCAGATGCCAGGATAACCCTCATCACAGACAGGATTTTTGGCTCTTCCAAAGATATTGAGGCTCTGTGTTCCATTCATTTTGCAAGTTTGCTGGACTTTACTTTTTCAGCAACTCTATAGCTAGAAAATTAAGGGTGATTTTATGTTCATTTCCCCTTCTTTTCTCACTTTTTTTCAAGATATAATTTATGTACACAAAGTTGACACACACACACACACAAATAGAGCTGGGTGTCCAGTGTGTATGTGTATACATATATACTCCTGTATTTATATATAACTACAGCCTCATAACTTGTAATATTTCTGGCAATCCAGAAGGCTTTTCATGCCTCTCTGTAAACCTTTCCTACCACCACAGCACAATTGTTAGAATACATCTGTGTAAAGTCATTATTCCCCTTTAATTAGAAAAGATTCATGATTTATATTTCTTGTTAGCTTATTTTTTTGTTCGTTTGTTTTGTTTTGTTTTAGGACAGGGTCTGTAGCCCAGGCTTCTTTTGAATTTGTAGTCATCCTCCTGCCTTAGACTTCCAAGTGCCTGTATTCCAGGTGTATACCACCATACCAGGTGCCAAGATGTGTTTTAATATGCACATCTGTGATCAATGGGATACTTAATTTTGACCATCAACTTTATTGGATGTGAGACATCTAATAGATTAGTAATTTATAATTCTGGACATTTGCAGAGATGACTGGCATGTGGGACAGCACCTGAGAAGTAGGGAAAGTCGAGGACCTGCCCTAATATGTAGGGCACCCTCCAGGAAGCTGGAGCATGGATAGACAGCATTAGAGGCAGGAGACAGTCGCCCTGAGCATGCTGCCTCCTGAGCATGCTGCCTCCTTGCTAATGAGTTTGTTCACTGCTGTATGACCTTCCATGGACTTGTTAACAAGAACTCAAACCAGCAATGCTCCAGAGCCCTTCTAGGCCTTGAGCATTGATGGTGAGCACATCAGTAGTTCTTCTTGTTCAGCATCCAGCTCCTTGAACTGAGAAGCTGCCAGATGCGCTGCCTCTCCAGCAGACAATGGCCATTTTTTGGACCACCCAGTCTCCTTGTAAGCCAATCTAATAAATCCCTCCTGTGTCTCTAGAGAACTCTAGTACAATTAATAATAGAAATTGCTTTCTCATGTAATTCTACCATTGTTTTAATCCTTGTGAAAAAGTTGGAGGACATTTTTTAGAAATTAAACTATATGGTGTTTATTTCTCTCAGATTTTTAGAATTTCTTCAAATATTCAGAATGTAAGTACCTTTGTGAATTGTGCTAAATCTCATTTTGCCTAGTGTGTGTATTTTAATGAAGTTCAATTTTAAAGTTCCAGTCCTTATCTTTCTTTCTTTCTCTGATAGGGTCTTGCTGTATAGTCTGGGTTAATGTTGAACTTAAAATCCTTCTGCCTTCTGTTGATTGCCTAGATTACTCTTTCTTCAGCACTCTTTATGTTCTTCTGTTATTTGTTTGTTTCTTTTTTAGACAGGGTTTTCCTATGTAGCCCTGACTGTCCTGGAACTCACTCTGTAGACCAGCCCAGTCTTGAAATCAGAGATCCACTTGTCTCTGTCTTCATAGTGTTGGGAATAAAGGTAAGCACCACCAAACCGAGTCCTCATATGTTTTTGTTGTGTCTTGGTTTGGTTTCTGATGTTTGTGTTTTTATTTTGACATGTACCTTTAGGTGAAGGGTTCATCTAGAATTGACTCTGGGGCATGGTATGGCATAGTTCAGAGTTGCCCCATGTCAATGAATCTATCTCCAGATAGTGAGAGAGGTCAGCTTGTGTTTGAGAGTCTCTTTATACACCTATGATTAGGATTTTCTGTTCTTAGAGCAGGCTTTGCAGTGATAGATGATATGAGATGTCATTTTTTTATTAAGACTTTAAAGCTGGGGCTGGGAAGATGGTTAATCTTTCTGAGGACATAGGTTCAATTCCTGGCGCCCTCATAGTGACTTAGCTGTGACTACAGTTTCAGGAGATCTGATGATGCACTCCTCTGGCCTCTGAGGACACTGTACACATGTGTTGCTTATACATATGTGCAGCCCAAACATTAATACACTTATAAAAATAAATCTCAATCGATTGAAATGCAAAAAGACTTTAAAATTAGTTAAAGCTAAGCCACACTGTAATTTTCATGATTCCTGCAGGCATCTCTACCAGCACTGCAGCACCACATGATACATGTTCTCTCCTCTTTAAGAGTGTTTGAGTATGACTGGGAGAAAGGAACATGAGCGCCACCATTCATCTCCCCTACTTCTTTACTGGAACAGCATAACCAGTCCCTTCACAATCCCACCATAATGATGCTCTGTTGTACCCTCAAACAGTGATGTACCCTCAAACAGTGATGCACCCTCAAACAGTGGGCCAAAATAGGCCCTTCTTTCTTGATCAGCATGGGAATTTTGAACTGTTTTAGTTTCTGACTTGGGCCAGTTCACACCTCCTTGGGCAACTGGTGGTCCATAGCTCCTGGGAGGTTTCTGTTGGGATCCAGGAGTAGCCGCACAAATCACAGGAACACCAATCTCAGTTAAGCAGAGATGGTTTATTGAATGCACACCCCAAATCTGATCCACTAGGCCAACAGATCAGGCTCGAGAGCTGAAAGCTGCACACTGGACATTTCTCAGGGAAAGCTTATAAAGTCTAAAACTGCAAAATTCACAATGAGTTCATACACAGGTGCTGGAAGTGTTGCCCAGTGGTTGACCCTAACTCAAGCCATTTTAGACCTAACAGGTCATATTGACCTTTAATTTGATGGGTTCTAAGTGAAGCTTATGGTTGTAAAACTTCTTAAGATTAAGAAACCTCATAACATACATAACAATAACAGAGTATGTGGTCAGCATGACCCTGCTGTGAGTAAAATTATTTTTCTGCATCAGTGGCAGGCATATTACAGCAACAATATGAAATAGCCAGCAGGCATGGAACAAAGTGGCTGCAGCTATGCTAGAGGGACATGCTTCAGTAGTCACCATACTAATCCAGAACTCTTAGACTCAAGTGGATCATCCCACCTTAAGCCTCCTAAATAGCTGAGACAACAGTTATGTACTACCACCTAGGGAACCCTTCCTTGTTTTTTCTTTTTTAGTTTATTCTTTCTCTTTTTAAAAGATTTATTTTATATATATGAGTGCTCTATCTACATGAGTCAACATGTGGTTGCTGGAAATTGAACTCAATACCTCTAGAAGAGCAGCCAGTGCTCTTATCTGCTGAGCCATCTCTCCAGTCCTGAATGTTTCCTTCTTTATGTGATCTTTGTTAGGTATTCTGTCCCAACAATGTGAAAAATAGTTAACGTTAGTATATACTGAGTCTGGTACAAACATTTACAGGTGAAAAAGGGTTGAAAGTGAAAAAAGTTTCAAGAAGCCATGGTTTAGTTCACCTGGAATCTATTTAGGTATAATCTCTATAAAACACTTTTTTTAAAAAAAGGTTTATTGAGCTTTTAATTCAGGGTTATAGTAAATGCTGACTGATACATGTTGCATGCTTACTGTTAGCAATCGTATTTCTTGTTTAATTTTGGTTTTCGAGACAGAGTTTCTCTGTGTAGCCCTGGTTGTCCTTGAACTTGCTCTGTAGACTTAATCTGGCCTCAAAACTCAGAGATCTGACTGTCTCCTGAGTGCTGGGATTATATGAGTTCATCATTTGTGCCCAGCATGGCAATTACATTTTTTACTTCAGGGTAGGTATAACTCAAATAATTATCTTTTGTAATTATAGGGAGCACATCTGGAGTTACCTTTGGTTAACTTCTTGCTTGCAATTAATCATAAATGAGTCTGCTGACTCATTTTTAGACATAGCAGTTCATATTGATGTTTAATTTGATGGACCCTAAGTGAAACTTAGGGTTGTGGAATTTCCTAAGATTAACAAACATCATAACATACAGAGCATAACAGCATGATCCATCTTTGTTTTTAGTTAAGATGTATATGTGTTATATCCTGCCAAGTTCCTCCACTTATGCATACATCCTTGAGAGACTGTCCAAGCCTGAAGGAAAGGGCCTGAGTCAAACATAGATACTGTGTGCCATACACTTGACACGTAAGCATTGGTGGTCATTGTTTATCTTCCTGGAATTGGTCATGTTTTGTGTTGCTTTCCTTTAAAAGACACTGAGAAGGTACACTCGCTGCCGGGTAGTATTGACCAGCAGCCCCTCCCATCCCTGTCTCTCGCATCTTCTTTCTGCCTTTCCTATAATTATCCTCACTCCTCCTGTCATAGTTGTCATGTTGATACAGGGGACACCGTGAAGAACATTGCTGAAAATGGAGCACTTGGGAAAAGTGAAAGTGTTGGCAGGTGTGAGTAACTTTGGGGAGTAAAAGACAGGAAACAGTAGATAAGAGAGCTCAGAAAATGTAAGGGAGCTTGGAAAAAGCAAAACATATAGAAATAAAAAAATTAGAGAAAAAACAAGAAAAATAGGGCAAGGAAATAGTCACTTCCTTTTTGTACATATGCTCAGAGATATGCATAGAGTACGGAGAGCTAAAATAAGCCAGCAGCAGTTGCTTAAGTTTTTAGATTTTGTAAAGAAGTTTAGCCTTAGTTTCCTGAGGGAGGTACAGTAAATTTAGCAGCCCAGAAAAAGATTGGGAAAAGTCTTCAAGATTATTATGATGTTCATGGACCAGGTAAAGTACCTGTAGATACTTTTAATCTTTGGACCTTGATTAGGGCTAGGAGAGAGAAGTCATTTTGGAGAAGCAGCCCTCCCCCTGTCTGAGTATGCTTCACAAAGAGAGAGAAAGTGACAGTAAGCCATTCACAGTGTACCACCAAGGTAGAGGGGACCACTCCCTGGCATTGGACAATCACCAGCCAGAGTGGTCCCCTGCTGGCCCCATTCCTGCCCCACACTTGCTGGATGACCCATCTTTGCTGCATCCTTCTGTGTGGTCAAGGCCAGAAGTACTTGTGACCTCTAATAATACTCAGCTGTTATGATTCCTTTGGTGTAGTGGCTATTCCTGGTTGTCAACGTGACTATATCTGAAATGAACTACAATCCAGAATTAGAAGGCTCACCTGTAGCCCTAATCTGGAGTTCTGAGAGATACAAGTTTCCGGCCTGAATCTTGGCATGGAGATCTTGAGGTATAGTGGCTATGAATCCTAGAGGATTAGGATAGGAATATCTATGAGTTCAAGATAATCTGGGATTGAAGGTGTGGTGGCATAGTGGCTATGAATCCTAGAGGATTAAGATAGGAAGATCTATGAGTTCAAGCAAGGTCATCTGGGATTAAAGGTATGGTGGCACACACCTTTAATCTGGGACACACCTTTTGCTGGAGACCTATATAAGGGCATTGAAAGAAGGAAGGTGCACTCTGCTTCGCCTGCTTGCCTTGTGGGACTGAGCCACTGCTGGATCCTTGGACTTCAATTCACAGCTGCTGCCGACCATGGTTGGGAGTTGATTGTTGGGAGTTGGACTACAGACTGTAAGTCATCAATAAATTCCTTTACTACATAGAGACTACCATAAGTTCTGTGACTCTAGAGAACCCTGACTAATACACTTTGTCAGAGTAAAAAGTATTCCAAGTTGGTCAATTACACCAATAGGGTTAGGGCCTACCTATTTGTTTTACTAGAAATAGTATGAATGCTGAATGTGTTTTTCTGGACCTTCAAATTTGGAAGAAGAATATCTCTAAGGCTGCAGTGCAAAGCATTAATATGGAAATGCCTGTATCTCAGACTGGACAAGGTGTCTTGCCTCAGGCTTTTAGACCTTGTAGGACAAAAAACAGGGAAACGGTGGAACCTGCCTTAGAAAAATCAATCAAATGTAGAAGTTATATTGACCCTCTTTTCTTTAATGTGATGGGTTATCCTAACTCAATCATGGATTGGTCTGGAAATCAACCCAATATTGGACAAAAGAAAATGACAGCGAGTATTTGGACGGCTAATTTTGGACATTTTTCCGAGGAAAAATGGAAATTAGAGCTGCTTATATGATGTTATGGTTGCTGTGGCTAAAAATGGAACAGGTTCTGGGGATAAGGTAAATCTATCATTCTACATTACCCCACCTGATCTTTTACAAATTGGGAATGTTACCTTTGTTCTTGGCTCTGATAATGAGTTCAATGTTTCTTGTTTTAATTGTCTTTTGTCCAACAGTGTTTCTGCACTGAATGGTGGTCAATCTGTAATAGTAGTACATCAACCAGCTTTTATTATAATTCCTATAAATTTATCTGAACCCTGGAATCCTGTAAAAAGCTTATAAATATTGGGAGAATTAGATCATGCTCTGGCAAGGAGTAAACATATGGTTGGGCTGATCATTGCTGGTTTTGTTGCTCTTATAACTCTTAGAGCCAATGCTACTAGTTCTGCATTAGTTTTAGCACAAGAGATACAATCAGCTAGTTTTGTTAATTATCCTGCAGAAAAATGTAATCAGTGCCCTGAGCATACAAGAGGATTTGGATAGATGGCTAGAACAAAGAATTGATGCATTATATGATACAGTGCATATCATGGGAGATGAGATACAAGGAGTGAAAGTCAGAAGCCATTTGGAATGTCATGACCCATATCTCTGGGTTTGTATAACTCCAGAATGTATAATGAGAGTCAGCATAACTAGACTAGAGTAAAAAGGGACCTTCAGGGTGCATAAGAACCCTGCATAAGAAGGTTATACATTTAAGAAATGCAAAATCTTTGTCTTTTGACACTGCTAGCATGGCAAATGATATTCTGAAAAAATTACAGGCCATTTTTCCTTCATGGTCCTTGTTTACATCTCTCTTATTGGGCATAGCAGGACTTGGCTTTATGATCCTTTTTATAGCATGTCTATTACCTTTACTTTTGAGAGAAATCATCAGAACTTTTACAGATGTCAAAGCAGAGTTACATACATTCAATCTTCAGTGTCTTCCCTAACAGAAGTTGGTAGTCAATGACAGCTAAGATCATCTTGAAAAACCTTCTCAACCTAAGACAGGCCAGGAATACAAGATTATTCCAGTGCCAATGACGGGTAAGAGCTGTGTTTTCGGATGGCAACCTAAGATAGGCACAACTTTCTGCTCCTTGTCTGATAAGGTATATGGCTCTTAGAGATAAAAAAGATGTGTAAGAGTCTCTCAAAAGTGGATCAACTTAAGACAGGGCATGAATGCTAGGATTCATGAACCGATGATGGGTAAGGTCTACACTTCTTGAGGGGATGTATAAGACCGACACAGTCTTTATACACCAATAGCTGAGACAGCATTGGCTTGTATATATAAAAAGGGAGACATGTGGAGAACACATTCAGAGTTAACTTTGGCTAACTTCTTGCTTGTGATTACTCATGAATGACTCTGCTGACATTTGTCTTTGTTTTTAGTTAAGGCATGCCTTATATCTTGCCAAGTTCTTCCATTTCTGCATATGTCCTTGAGAGATTGTCCAAGCCTGAAGGAGATGGGCTTAGTCAAATATAGATACAGTATCAGATATAGATAAATGGCCCTAGACTCTTAGAGTAATGACTCTGAGACTCAAATACACTTACAAATACCTATGCCAAAAGCTTTGGTTGTTCCCCAATTAGCTCATAATTCATATCCCATTTATTCTGGTCTAAGTTCTGCCTCATAGCTGGTTACCTCTGATCAGCTCCCATGCTTCTGATGTCCTCCATGTTCCCAGGCTCATCCCCACCTTATCCCTCTCCCAGAATTCAGTCTCCCTACTGCATGCCCCATTTTCTGTTTCCTGGCTAAGCTTATAGGTCAATCAGCATTTTATTGACAGGTGCTACATCTGTACAGTACATAGATATAAAGATATTTTCTCTACAGTTGGGTTCTAGAACATCTCATGAAAGTCATGTTTGTGAAAGCTCTAGTGGCAGGGCCATGGCACTAGAAGCAGCTCCCTAGAGGGAGGGCAGGACAATGTTGGCTGAAAGGACACAATCTGAGAAATACTACGTTTCAAAGTTCGCTCTCTGTGTGATTGTAAGCTCATTGATCTTGGCACAGTAGACTTTGCAGAGTTGGCGCTGGCAGTTTCCTCAAGGAATTTGTGCTGAAAAACAATCTTATCAAAGAAGATTCTATATAGCATGAGTTGCAATAGATTCACAGTTATGCATGCTTGAGATCTTGGGTACTATAGGAAGGGGGCAGCTTCTAGTTTCTTTGGAAAGTTAGTTATATGAAATGATGTTTTGCTGAGGCACACAAGTGAAAGATATCTTGCTAAAGCAGTCACATAAAAGAATGTTTTCCTGAAGCAGACACAGGTGAAAGGATGTTTTGATATAGCAGATATATATGACCCCACAGGCAGTGGGAGCTAAGCACTGAGCTTTGGTTTGGTTTGCTCTGCCTTGCTATTCTTCTCAAACAAAACATATGTATTGGTTTGCCTCACATAGCATTTTTGAGCTCAGCTTGTGGTAATGCTGCTATTGAGAGAAACTTGCCCAAGAACTGCTCATGAAGTTCCTGCTGTAGCTTTTGTGGCCTCGCCTTAGGCTGGTTGGTGAGCCTGGTGGTTTCTTTGCAATTTAAATAGTTTCCTGGTGTCTGCTTGCTGAAAGGACTGGACTGTAGTTTCTGGTCCGTGTCTGGTGTCTGCCTGTGTGATGGTTTGTATGTGCTCATCCTAGGGTGTGACACAATTAGAAGGTTTGGCCCTGTTGGAGTAGGTGTGCCACTGTGGGTGTGGGCTTTAAGACCCTCATCCTAGCTACCTGAAAGCCAGTATTCTGCTAGCCTTCATACAAAGATGTAGAGCTCTCAGCTATGCCTATACCATGCCTGCCTGGATGCTGCCATGTTCCTGCCTTGATAATAATAGGCTGAACTTCTGAACCTGTAAGCCAGCCCCAACTAAATGTTATCCTAATAAGAGTTGCCTTGATCATGGTGTCTGTTCACAACAGTAAAACCCTAACTAAGACAGCCTGCTTCGAGGACTGGTCTGCAGCTCCTGATTCTTATTTATTGTTTGCTATTGGACTGCTCTGCTGCCAAAGAAGATCAAGCTCGCCCCCAAAGAACTATTGCTGAGCAGGCCCAATTCCCCCATATCCTAATAATGTTTCTCTTCCACTACCTCTGCTGAGTGATGGGCTAGAGGAGAGACTGAACACTTATTAAAAGTAGGTTGCAAAAAAAATTGTGCTAATAGGGTAGTTTACAGTAGTAAGAGAATTATATGTGAAAAATAGACAAGGCTTTTTTAAAGTCTAAAAGTAGATTTCTAACTTATTTCATCCTACGCAGCCCACATTTAGTGATCTATAGAAAACGAGAGTCTGCAATTAGAGATGCTGATGATGTGCCTGTGGTTGAAGTTAGAAGAAGTAAGTGTGACCTGGAAGCTTTACAGGAAAGGGACAGAGATAAAATGTTGCAAGGCAGTAGAATAGCTGTGCATTCTTAAAATAGTCTTCAAATAAAATAAACAAACTCCAAGCTATGAATGAGATTGTTAATAACCGAACACAACAAAAGAGAAAAACTTCAGTGCCTGGGAAGGCTGACAAAACCTAATCATGTCAGCTGCTTAGCATAATAGATGCATTGTGGCTTTGAACCTAGACTGAAGAGTGGCTTTGAACCTAGACTGAAGAGCTATTGCCAGCATTCCAACTCTGCTTGGCCTATCAACATGATTAATAATCTCTTGTGTAGTGATACCCTTACAATTTTAAAATACATTTAAAATTGTCAGGTGGGCAGCAAGGGTGTGTGTGTTCTATGGTGGGCATGTTGAGGCTAAAGAACTCAACAATAGGAGTTGGTTCCACTGTATGTACTCTTGGAATTGGACTCAGGTCAGCAAACTTGGCAGCAAGCACCTTCACCAGCTGAGCCATCAGGAACCCCTGTGGTTGTACCTTTAAGAGTCAGATGAAAGCCATTACATGCTTACACATTCAAACCACTTTCCAATATTTCAAGAGAGGTTTTCACTTATGTGATAGCCCTAGAGAATACAACCAGTAAAAGAGGCTACACCCAGTAATACTGCTGAGAGACATTCTTTTTTTTTTTTTTATGTTAGTACACTGTAGTTGTCTTTATACATTCCAGAAGAGGGTGTCAGATCTTGTTACAAATGGTTGTGAGCCACCATGTGGTTGCTGGGATTTGAACTCAGGACCTTTGAAAGAACAGTCAATGCTCTTAACTGCTGAGCCATCTCCAGCCCAAGAGACATTCTATATTCATTAATGTACATGGATAAAAATGGTGTACTGTACACTCACAAATCTCTGACTTTGCATTGGGAAGTACAATAGGAAACCCTAAAAGGTCCATTATTTAGAATCGTAAAAAAAAAAACCAAAAATCATCTACGTAGACTACTATAAAGACTTCACATCTTTGATAATTTTTTAAAAATACAGCAAAAGAGGTACTTCTCATCTACAGGACACAGAGTTTGGGAGTCCAAGGAAACTTCCAGCTTAGAACATAACATCTGCCCCAATCTGCCAGAACCCCAAGAATATCGAGACTACAGAATCCAACAGCTCCTACTTGGTACTCGAGTGCCCAGGATGATGTGAACCCTGGTAGAGCTAGAGAAGTGTGAGAACTTCACCTTTCAACTCAGCACAGTGGTGTCAGCAACTTGAGAATTAGTGCTGCTATCAATATTAGCCAGGGAGCTTCGTCTGCAGTGGCAGGAGTTCATGCAGAAAACTTAACTAGTTCTGAGAACAAGTGGCATTTGGGTTCTTGTCCCTAAATAGGGCATTTATACTAATTAACCCAAGGCTCAGGGGTGTATCATGGAAGATCTTAAGGAATGTGTGGCTCTGAGGATGGGAAAGAATGCTATGAAATGATATCTTCTGAATGTGACAATGACCACAACATTCATGAATTTATGGTAGTTATAGTGACCTGCACAAGATCAGACCAACAAGATCTGTCACTAGTCCACCACCAGATAGCAATAACAGGTTCAAAAAAAAAATGAGAGTAAGAAGGAGGCATGTTGGGAGTGTCAAGAAGAAGTGAGAAGAGAGATGTATACAACTTCCATTGTATATATGTGTGAAAGTGTCAAGAAATAAAAGATTTAAAAAACACAGGTCATTATTGCTACAATATACAAAAATAAGCACTTTGATTAACAGCTGTCAGGTTTGTTTCAACTTTTCAAAAGCTTCTGAAGACAGTGATCTTGTCTTTAGGTCATAACAGTCCTGAGGTAGGGAATAAGGTGATACATTGCAGAGGTGGCAGCCTAACTAGAGGAAGAAATGGAGCAAGCTTAGGGTGGAAAGGTTAGTGTGGGAGATGAATGGTCTCCAGCAAAGCAAAATGACATATATGTGACATATATGGACGGGGATGCCATAAGGAACCCAATATTCTGTATATTAACCTAAAACATTAATTAAAAAGTCGAAATGAGCCGGGCAGTGGTGGCGCATGCCTTTAATCCCAGCACTTGGAGGCAGAGGCAGGCAGATTTCTGAGTTCAAGGCCATCCTGGTCTATAAAATGAGTTCCAGGACAGCCAGGGCTATACAGAGATACCCTGTCAAAAAAAAAAAAAAGTCAAAATGAAAACATGCAGTCCTTTCAGAGTGTCTTTTTTAAAGTTGTGTCTTTTAAAATCTTTTGGAGAGAAATGCTCCTGTTTGTGTGGGACACAGTGCTTACAGCATCTAACATGGCTTTAACTTTTTTGCCACTGCTGTAGTTTCACACATGTGGTGTTTTGATTCAGATGGTAAATGGTGGACAAGTGAATGTGTATGTGGGAAAGAATTTTGATCTGGTAATACTGGTCACAAGGCCTGACTGTAGGAACCCTTGCTGCCTTCTTTAACAATCTCTTGTTTCTTCATATGCTTTAACATTTTACAGTAAAAATTCTGTGTCCATCCAACTTGGAGCCACAGTATTTAAATGGATCAACCAAATATAACAACTGCTTTGAGGCAGCCAATTGTGAACTAAAAGACATAGTTAAAATGGTGCAATATTATATACCTTAGCATCTGTAGTTTGGTAAAGTTAGATTTACCAAATGATCTTAAACAAAAAACCCTTAGGGCTAGGGATGTAGAGCATTTGGTAGTGTTTGTCTAGCATTCATAAAAGCTCTAGGTTTAGGTTTCATCCCCCGTCTGCATACTCCAAGCTCATGCATGTTGTACCATCCCTTGTGAGACAGAAATGGGAGGATTAGAAGTTCAGGGTCATCTTCAACACTGTGTAGTTGTGTTTGAGGCTGGTGTGGGTCAAGCACCTCTCAAAACAAAAACCCAAACAATTTAAATTCTAATGCAACTGGATTTAGACAAGTTCAAATCAATAACATGATAGTGGATGCTTTATTTACTGAAATCAAATTTTTTGCTCGCAATTTGGATTCAGCTGACCTGTTTCAGGTCCTTTGGAGTTATGCCTGCTTTTGTGTCATACATGTGAGGTGTGTACTGTCTAAAGAATAATTACCTCATCTCTGGAGACTATTACAAAACCTCTACCCATAGTGTTCCGTGTGACATTTAGTCTGCTCCTGGTGTGTGCTTGGTAAAAGTATTTTTCTGGACCTTTCTCAGGAGCTAAAACAGAATATAGTTGTGCTTGCCATTCAATTTATGTGGATAGCAGATTAAGGTCCTCTTGTATTAAATGACTCAAGCCAAAAATCTTTGGTCTACAACGATGTATTCAACTGTAAGTAGAACAAGAAGCTTTGTGTTTGTGAGAGGAAAAGAATTCTATAGTAATGACTGTCGATTTGTTGTCAGGACTTGCCAGCTCTCGGAAATATGATAGACAACGCTCTGATGTACTAGACTGTGTTCAATGGTAGCCTGTTTCTCTGCTTCCTGTTATTCTACCCGTGTCTCATCGTTCTGCAACAGTATGGAGAACTGCACCTATTAGAGATTACACATGGGTCTGTATATTATTTATACATGTGTGTGCAAGTGCATGAGCCTACATATGTACATTCAGAGTCCAGAACATGTCAGGTGTCTTCCTCTATAACTCTATGCCTTCTTGCCTTGAGACAAGATCTCTTACAGAACTGAAGTTACCCATTTTGTCTAGGCCAGTCAGCCAGAGAACCCTTAGGGGATCCTGTTTCTGATCTGTTTCCCTGTGCTAGGATTACTAGCATGCATAGTTATGCATGACCTTTTAGATGGTTGTGAGGGATTCAGATTCCGTTTTTGAGTGCTCATGCTTGCAGACCAAGCATTCTCAATGCCACCTCCTCAAGACTTCCTATTGGAAAGTTTAAACGAGCCAGGCAGTGGTGCCAGTGGGGCAGCAAAAGCAGGCAGATTTCTGAGTTAGAGGCCAGCCTGGTCTACTGGGCAAGTTTCAGAACAGCCAGGGCTACACAGAGAAATGCTGCTTAATCCGGCCCCCCTCCCCGCCCCAAAAGGTCAGAACAATATACAAAACTCAAAAATTTTAAACTAAACTTGACAGTGGTACAGGCCTGGAACCCTAGCTAATATGGAGACCGAGGCAAGAATATAAAAAGCTCAAGGTCAGTCTAGGTCGTAGAGCTAATTCAGAATCAGCTTCTTTACCTTATCCAAGACTGGGTCTCAGAATTAAAGAAAAAAAAAGGGAAGGGAGTGATGATGTAGCTGGACAATGAATATTTGCTTGACGAACACAGATCTTAGGTTCAATCCTCAATGTTTAGGTAGGTAGGTGGTAAGTACATGGAGATGAATGGGTAGATGATTGATGATGGAATGATGGATGGATGGATGGATGGATGGATGGATGGATGGAAAGATGGATGGATGGATGGATAGGATGGATGGATGGATGGGTGGATGGAAAGATGGATGGATGGATGGATGGATATGATGAATGGATAGAATGGATGGATGGATGGATAGATGGATAGGACGGATGGATGACAGGATGAATGGATGGATGGATAGGATAGATAGGATGAATGGATGGAATGGATGGATGGATGGATGGATAGATGGATAGGACAGATGGATGACAGGATGGATGGATGGATGGAAAGATGGGTGGATGGATAGGATGGATGGATAGATGGATAGGATGAATGGATAGAATGGATGGATGGATGGATAAATGGATAGGACAGATGGATGACAGGATGGATGGATGGATGGAAAGATGGGTGGATGGATAGGATGGATGGATGGATGGATGGATGGATGGATGGATGGATGGGTGGATAGATGGATAGGATGGATGGATGACAGATAGGATATATGGATGGATGGATGGATAAGATGGATAGATAGGATGGATGCAGGGATAGGATGGATATATAGGATGGATAGTATGGATGAATAGGATGGATGGATAGATACAATGGATGGATGCACGGATGGATAGGATAGATGGATGGATACGATGGATGAATGGGTAGATGGATAGGATGGATGGATGGATGCATGGATGGATAGGATGGATGAATGGGTAGATGGATAAGATGGATGGATAGGATGGATGTATGGATAGGATGGAAGGGTAGATGGATAGGATGGATGGACAGAGAGGATGGATGGATAGGATGGATGGATGGATGGATATGATGGATGGAAAGGATAAATGGATTGATGGATGGAAAGATGGATAGGGTGGATGGATGGATAGGGTGGGATGGATGGATAGAATAGATGGATGGATTGGATGGATGGATGGATAGGATGGATGGATGGATAGGATGGATGGATGGATGGATGGATTGATAGGATGGATGGATTGGATGGATGGATAGGATGGATGGATGGATGGATGGATTGATAGGATGGATGGATTGGATGGATGGATAGATAGATGAAGAGGATGGATAGAATGGATGGATAGGGTGCATAAGATGGATCGACAGATAGGATGGATGGATAGGATGGATGGATAGATAGGCTGGATGCATAGATAGGATGGTTGGATGGATAGGATGGATAGATGGATTGATGGATAGGATGGATAGATGGATAGGATTGATGGAGAGAGGATGGTTGGATATATGATGAATAGGATGGATGGGTAGGATGGATGGATAGGATAGATGGATAAGATGGATGGATAGATATGATGGATGGATGGATGGATAGGTTGATGAATAGATTAGAGGGATGGATGGATGGATAAATGGATGGATTGATGGATAGGATGGATGAATGGATAGATGGATGGATAGTATAGATGGATAGATGATGGATGGACAGATTGGATGGATAGAATGGATATATAGGATGGATGGATGGACAGATAGATTGTTAGATGGATAGCATGGATGGATGGATGGATGGATGGATGGATTGATAGGTTAGATGGATGGATATGATGGATAGATGGATGGATGGATAGATAGTATGGATATATGAATAATATGAATGGATAGATGGATAGGATAGATGGATGGATGGATAGGATTGATGGAGAGGATGGTTGGATGTATGATGAATAGGATGGGTAGGATGGATAGGATGGATATATAGATGGATGTATAGAATGGAAGCATAGGATGGATGGATAGGGTAGATGGATAAAATGGATGGATGGATAGGATGGATAGATAGGATGGATGGATGGATGGATAGATAGATAGATGAATAGATGGGGTAGATGGATGGATGGATAGGTTGATGAATGGATTGGATGGATGGATGGATGGATAAATGGATTGATGGATTTATAGGGTGGATGGATGGATAGGATTGATAGAATATATAGAATGGATGGATAGGATAGGATAATGGATTGGATGGATAGAATGGATATATAGAATGGATGGATGGTTAGGATATATGGATGTATAGATGGATGGATAGATAGGATTGATGGATGGATAGGATAGATGGATAGGTAGGATGGGTAGGATGGATAATATGGATGGATAGATAGGATGATTAATGGATAGGACAGATGGATGGATAGGTAGGATGGATAGGATAGATGTATGGATGGATAGATAGGATGGATGGATGGATAGGATAGATGATTGGATGGATAGGATGGTTGAATGGATGCATGGGTAGATGGAAGGAAAGATAGATAGGATGGATAGGATGAATGGATAGGATTGATTGATGGATAGGATAGATAGATGGATGGGTAGGATGGATAGGATGGATTTATTGGATTGATGGATGGATAGATGGATAGGATGGATGGATGGCTTGGATGGATATGATGGATAGATAGGATGGATGGTTGGATAGGATAGAAGGATGCATGGATTGATGGATGAATAGTATGGATGGGTGTGTGGATGGATTGATAGGATAAATGGATACATAGGATGGATGGATAGGATTGATGGATAGGATGACTAGATGGGGTGGGTAGACAGATGGATATGTTGACAAATGGATTGAATGATGGATAGATTTATAGGATGATGGATGTAAAAGTGGATGGATGGATAGCATGGATGCATGGATAGGATGGATGGATGGATAGGATGGATGCATGGATAGGATGGATGGATGGATAGGATAGATGGATGGATAGGATGGATAGATGCATAGATAGATGGATGGATGGATGGGATGGATGATGGATGGATAGGATGGATGGATGGATGGATGGATGGATGGATGGATGGATAGATGGATATGATTGATTGATGCATAGATGGATAGATGAATGGGATGGATGGATGGCTGGAATGGATGGAGGGATAGGATGGATAGATGATGGGTAGGATGGATGGATGGATAATATTGATGGATGGATGGAAGGATGGATAGAATTGATTGATTGATAGGATGGATGGATTGGATGGATATGATGGATGGATGAATAACATGGATGGGTATGTAGAAGGATTAATAGGATGGATAGATAGGATGGATGGATAAGAAAAGTGGATAAGATGAATGGATGGATGGATAGGATGGATTGATGGATAGGATAGATGGATGGATGGATAGATGGGGTGCATGGATAGATGGATAGGTTGATGAATGGATTGGATGGATAGATGAATGGATGGATGGATTGATAGGATGGATAGATGGACAGATAGGATTGATAGGATGGACAGATGGATAGGAGGGATGCATGGATAGGATAGATGGGTAGGATGGATGGATAGGATGGATGGATGGTTAAGATGGATGGGTAGATTGATAGGTGAATAGATAGATGGATGGATGGATAGAATGTATGGATAAATAGGAAGGATAGATGGATGGATAGGATGAACAGATGGATGGATGGATAGATAGGATAGATGGATAGATAGAATGGATAGGATAGATGGATAGGATGGATGGATGGATAGAATGCATGGATATATGGATAGGATGGATGGACGATTAGAATGGATGGATAGATGGATAGGATGAATGGATATATGTATGTATGGATGGATAGGAAGGATGGATGGATAAATTGGATGGATGATAGGATGGATGGAAGGATAAATAGGATGGATGGATAAGATGGATGGATGGATGGATAGGATAGATTGATCGATAGGATGGATTGGATAGATAGATGGACGGATATGAAGGATGGATGGATGGAAGAATATATGGGATAGAGGGACTGATGGATATGTTGGTGAATGCATTGGATGGATGGATGGATGGATGGATGGATTTATAGGATAAATGGATGGATGTATGGATAGCATTGATAGAATGGATAAGATAGATGGGTGGATAGATAGGATGGATGGATAAATAGGATGATGGATGGATAGGTGCATGGATGGATGGATAGATGGATGGATACAATGGAAGAATGGATATGTGGATAGGATAGATGGATGTGAAGGATGGAATGATAGATGCATCAGATGAATAGGATAGATGGATAGGTTCGATGTATAGGAGGCATAGAACTATGGATGGATGGATTGGATGGATAGGATGCATATAGAGGATATTTGGATGGATAGGATGGATTATGCATAGGATGGATGTATGTATAGATGGATATGATACATGGAAGGATAGAATGGATAGATGGATAAGACGGATGGATGGTTAGGATGGATAGATGGATTGATGAATGGATAAATGAATGAATTGATGGATAGATGGATAGGATGGATGGATGGATGGATGGATGGAATGATAAATGGATGTATGTATGAATTGATGGATAGATAGGATGGATGGATGGTTAGGATGGATGGATGGATGGATGGATAGATGGATGGATAGGATGGCGGGTAGATGGATAGGATGGATGGATAGGATGGATAGATAGGATGGATGGATGGATAAATAGGATGGATGGATAGAATGGATGGATAGGATGGATTGATGGATAAGATAGATACGATGAATGCATGGATAGATAGGAGGATGGATGGATGAATAGATGGGTAGATGGACTGATGTATATGTTGATGAATGGATTGAATGGATGGATGGATTGATTTATAGGATAGTTGGATAGATTTATAGATAGGATTGATGGAATGGAAGGATAGGATGAATGGATAAATAAAATGATAGATGGATGGATAGGTGGATTGATGGATGGATAGGATGGATGCATGGATAGGATGGATGGATAGATAGTTGGATATGATGAATGGATGTATGGGTAGGATGGATAGATGGATAGATATGATGGATGGATACATAGATGGATAGGATGGGATGGATAGGTGGGTAGGATGGATGGATGGATAGGATAGATGGATGGATAATATGGATGGCTAGAAGAATGGATATTGATTGATGGATAGGATGGATGGATGGCTAGAATGGATGGATTGGATAGATAGGATGGTTAGATAGGAAGAATGAATGGATAATATGGCTGGCTGGGTAGATTGATGGATGAATAGGATGGATGGGTATGTGGATGGATTTATAGGATGGATAGATAGATAGAATGGATAGGATGGATGGATAGATAAATAGGATGGATGGGTAGCATGAATAGATAGGATAGATGGATGGATAAATAGGATGAATGGGTAGGATGGATACATAGGATGTAAGGATAGAATGGATAGATAAGATGGATGGAAGAATGGATAGGATAGATTGATGAATAGGATAGAAAGGATGGAGGAATGGATGTATAGGATGGATGCATAGATGGATGGATGCATAGATAGATTGATGGATGGGATGGATGGATGGGTAGGATGGATAGAACAGATGGATATGATGGATTATAGGATGGATGGATAGATGTATAGGGTGGATGAATGGGTGGATTGGATGGATAGGATAGATAGATAATATGGATGGATGGATAGATGAATAGGAAGGATGGGTGTGTAGGTGGATTGATAGGATGGATGGATAGATAGGATGAATGAATAGGATGGATGGTAGGATGGATAGGATGAATAGATAGGATAGATGGATGGATAAATAGGATGGATGGGTAAGAAGGATGGATAAGATAGATGATAGATGGATGTATAGGATGGATGGATAGAATGGAAGGATAAGATGGATGGATGGATAGGATGGATGCAATGAGTGGATGGACTGATAAGATGCATGGATGGATAGATGAATAGATAGGATGGATGGACAGATAGATATGTTGAATGAATTGGATGGATGGATGGATTGAATTATAGGATGATAGATGGATGGATAGGATTAATGGAATGGATAGGATAGATGGATGGATGAATAGATGGGGTAGATGGATGGATGGATTTATAAGATGGATGGGTAGATGGATGGATAGATTTATAGAATGGATGGGTGGATGGATAGGATGGATGGATGGATGGGTGAATGGATGGAGTAGATAGATAGGTTAAATGGATTGGATGGATGGATGGATAGATGGATCGATAAATAGGATGGATAGATGAATGGATCAGGTGGATGGATAGGATGGATGGATAGGTAGGATGGATGGATGGATGGATAGAATGGGTTTATGGATAGGATGGATGGATGGACGGATGGATGCATTTGTGGATGGGATGAATAGATGTATATGGACAGATGGATAAATAGATACGATATGTAGGATGAATTAATAGAATGGATAGATAAGATGGATTGCGTGGATGGTTGGATAAGAAGGATGGAATGATAAGATAGATAGGTTAGATGTATAGATGGATGGATAGGATGAATGGATGGATGGATAGGATAGTTGGAGGGATGCATGGGTAGATAGGATGAATGGATGGAAGGATAGATAGATAGGATGGATGGATAGGATGAATGGATAGGATTGATTGATGGATAGGATAGATGGATGGATGTGTAGGATGGATAGGATGGATTTATTGGATTGATGGATGATAGGATGGATGGATGGATGGATTGAATGGATATGATGGGTAGATAGGGTGGATGGTTGGATAGGATAAAAGGATGGATAGATTGATGAATGAATAGGATAGATGGGTGTGTAGATGGATTGATAGGATGGATGGATGGATAGGATGGATGGATAGGATGAATGAGTAGGATAGGGGATTGTATGGATGAATAGGATAGATGGGTGTATAGGATGAATGCATGGGATGGATTGATAGAATGGATGGATAGGGTGGATTGATGGATAGAATGGATAGAATGAATGAATAATGGATAGGATGGATAGATGGATGAATAGATGGGGTAGATGGATGGATATGTTCATGAATGAATTGGATGATGGATAGATTTAATAGGATGATAGATGGATGTAAGGGTGGATGGATGGATAGGATGGATGGATTGATGAATGGATGGATGGGTGCATAGGATGGATGGATAGAATGGGTAGATGGATAGATGGATGGATAGGATAGATAGATTGATAGGATGGATGGATAGATGGATAGGATGGATATATGGATGGATGGGTGCATGAATGCATGGGTTGATGGGATGAATAGATGGACAGATGGATGTATAGATAGGATGGATAGATTGGATGGATAGGTTGGATAGATAAGATGGATTGTGTGGATGGAAGGATAAGATGGGTAGGTTGGATGGATAGATGAATGGATTGATGGATAGGATGTATAGATGGATAGATAGGATGGATGGATGGAAAGGATGGTTGGATGGATGCATGGGTGGATAGGATGAATGGATGGATGGAAGGATGGGTAGATAGAATGGATGGATAGGATGAATGGATAGGATTGATTGATGGATAGGATAGATGGATAGTGGATGGATGGATGGATAGCTTGGATACATGGATAGGATGGATTCGTGGATAGGATGTATGTATGGGTAGGATGGATAGATGGATAGGATGGATGGATGGATAGGATAGATGGATGGATAGATGGGTAGAATGGATAGCATAGATGAATAGGTTCGATATGTAGGATGGATGTATGGATGTATGGACAGGATGGATGGATAGATTTGATGGATAGGATGATTATATAGAATTAATGGATGGATAGGATGGATAGATGGATGGATGGATAGATATGATTGGATACATGGATAGATGAATGGGATGGATGGATGGGTAGGATGGATGGATAGAAGGATGGATAGGATTGATTGATGGATAGGATAGATGGATGGATAGGATGGATGGAAAGGATGGATAGGATGGACAGATGGATAGATGGATGCATGGATAGGAGGGATGCATGGATAGAATAGATGGGTAGGATGGATGGATGGATAGGATGGACGGTTAAGATGGATGGATAGATTGATAGGATAAATGGATGGATGTATGGATGGATAGGATGGATGAGTGGATAGGATGGATGGATAGAATGGATGGATGATTAGGATGGATAGATAGATGAATAGGATAAATGGGTGGATGGATGGATAGGATTGATGGAATGGATAGGATGAATGGATAAGATGGATGGATAAATAGGAAAGATGGATGGATAGGATGGATGGATGGATTGATGGATGGATAGGATAGATGGATGGATAGGATGGATAGATAGATGGATAGGATGGATGGATAGATAAGATGGATGGATAGGATGGATGGATAAATTGGATAGATGGATAGGATGGATAGAAGGATAAATAGGATAGATGGATAGACAGATGGATGGATATGAAGAATGGATGGATGGATGGATGGATGGATGGATAGATTTATAGGATAGATGGATATTTGGATAGCATTGATAGAATGGATAAGATAGATGGGAGGATAGGTAGGATGGATGGATAAATAGGATGATAGATGAATGGATAGGTGCATGGATGGGTGGATAGGATGGATGCATGGATAGGATGGATAGATGAATGGATAGATGGATGGATAGGATGGATAGATAGATGGATAGGATGGATGGATAGGATGGATGGCTACAATGGATGGATGGATAGGAAGGATGCGTAGGATGGATTATTGGATGGACGGATGGATGATGGATGGATTAGATGGATGGGTGAATGGATAGGATGGAATGATAGATGCATAGGATGGATAGGATGGATGGATAGGTTCGATGGATAGGAGGCATAGAACTATGGATGGATGGATAGGATGGATATGATGGATATGATGGATAGAAGGATAGAATGGATAGATGGATAAGATGGATGGACGATTAGGAAGGGTGGATAGATAGATATGATGAATGGATGGATAGATGGATTGATGGATAGGATGTATGTATGGATGGAATGGATGGATGGTTAGGATGGATGGATCGATGAATAGGATGGATGGATGATAGGATGGATGGATAGATGGATAGGATAGATGGATTGATGGATAGGATGGCTGATTGATGATAGGATGGATGGATAGGATAGATAGGTAGGATGGATAGATAGGATGGATGGGTAGAATGGATGGATGGGATGGATGGATGGATGAATAGGATGGATTGATGGATAGGATGGATATGATGAATGCATGGATGGATAGGAGGATGGATGAATAGATGGGGTAGATGGACTGATGGATATGTTGATGAACAGATTGAATGGATGGATGGATAGATTGATTTATAGGATAGATGGATGGATTTATAGATAGGATTGATGGAATAGATAGGATGGATGGATGGAAAAATAGGATGAATGAATAAATAGGATGATGGATGGATAAGATGGATACATGGATAGGATGGATGGATGGATAGGATAGATGAATGTATTGATGGATAGGAAGGATGGATGAATGGATGGATAGGATAGATGGATAGGATGGATGGATAGATGCATAGGATGGATAGATATGATGTATAGGATACATAGAAGTATGGATGGATGGATAGGATGGATGGATGGATAGATGGATGGATGGATGGATGGATGGATTGGATAGGATGGATATGTAGAATGGATGGATGCATAGAAGAATGGATAGATAGATGGATGGATGGGTAGGATGGATAGATGAATGGATGGATGGGATTGATGGGTAGGTAGGATGGATGGATGGATAGAATGGATGGATAGTATGGTTAGATGTATGAATAGGATAGATGAATGGATAGGATGGATAGATGTTTAAGATAGATGATAGATGCATAGGATGAATGGATGGATGGATGGATAGGATGGATGGAATGCATAGGATGGATAGATGGAGGGATAAGATGGATGGGTGGATAAGATAGATGGATGGGTAGGATGGATGTACAGTTAGGATGGAGGATAGTTGGATATGATGAATGGATGTATGTATGGGTAGATGGATGAATGGATGGATAGATTGATGGATGGAAACATGGATGGAGGATGGGATAGATAGATGGGTAGGATGGATGGATGGATAGGATGGATGGATGGATAATATGGATGGATGGATAGAAGGATGGATATTGATTGATGGAAAGGATGGATGGATGGCTAGGATGGATGGATAGATGGATGATGGATAGATTGGATGGATAGGATGATTAGATAGGAAGAATGAATGGATAATATGGCTGGCTGGGTGGATTGATGGATGAGTAGGATGAATGGGTATGTGGATGGATGGATAGGATGGGTGGATAGGATGGATGATTAGGATGGATGGATAGGAGAGAAGGATAGGATGCATGGATAGGATGGATGCATAGGATGGAAGGATAGGATAGATGGATAAGATGGATGGAAGAATGGATAGGATGGATTGATGGATAGGATGGAAAGGATGGAGGAATGGATATATAGGATGGATGGATGCATGGATGGATGGATGGATGGGATGAATAGATACATAGATGGATTGATGGATGGGATGAATGGATGGATAGGATGGATGGATGGATGGATGATAGGATGGAAGTATGGATAATATGGATGGATAGGATTGATTGATGATGGATAGGATGGATGGATAGATAGGATGGATGGATAGATGGATTGGATGGATAGGATGGATAGATTGGATGGATGAATAATATGGCTGGCTGGCTGGATTGATAGATGAATAGGATAGATGGGTGTGTGGACGGATTGATAGGATAGATGGATAGATAGGATAGATGGATAGAATGGATGGATAGGATGGATAGATAGGATGGATGGAGAGGATGGGTAGATAGATAAATAGGATGGATGGGTAAGAAGGATGGATAGGATAGGATAGATGGATAGATGGACATATAGGATGGATGGATAGAATGGATGGATAAGATGGATGGATAAATGGGTAGATGGATATATAGGATGGATTGATGGATAGGATGGATACGATGAGTGGATAGATGGATAAGATCATGGATGGATGGATGAATACATGGGGTGGATGGACAGATGGATATGTTGATGAATGAATTGGATATATGATGGATTGAATTATAGGATGGATAGATAAATAAGATGATGGATGGATAGGATGGATGCATGGATAGGAGGGATGGATGTATAGCCTGGATAGATGGATAGGATGGATGGATGAATAGGATGAATAGGATGGATGTACGGTTATTATGGATGGATATATAGGATGGATGGATGATAGGATGGATATACAGTTAGGATAGATAGATAGATGAATAGGATGAATGGATGTATGCATAGCATGGATGGATTGGATGGATAGAGATGGTAGATGGATGAATAGGATGGATAGGTGGATGCATGGATGGATGGATGGATGGATAGGATAGAAGGAATGGATAGGATTGATGGATAGGATGGATGGATAAATAGGATGATAGATGGATAGGATGGATGGATGGATAGGAAGTATAGATGGATAGGATGCATGGGTGGATATGATGAAAGGATGGTTGGACAGATGGATGGATAGGATGGATGGATGGATGGATTGACAGATGGATAGGATAGATTGATACATAGGATGGATAGATGCATAGATAGGATGGATTGATGGATGGATAGGATGGATGCATAGTTGGATAGATGGATGCATAGATTGATTGATGGGTGCATAGATTGATTGATGGATGGATATATAGGATGGATAAATGGATGGATATATAGGATGGATAGATAATATGGATGGATAGATAGAAAGATAAATAGGATTGATTGATGGATATAATGGATGGATGGATGGGTGGGTAGGATGGATAGGGTGAATGTATAGAATAGATGGATTGATTGGATGGATAGGATAGATGGAGAGGATGGATGGATGGATAATATGGCTGGATGGATGAATTGATGGATGAATAGGATGGATAGGTGTGGATGAATTGATAGGATAGATGGATAGATAGGAAGAATGGATAGAATGGATGGATAGGATAGATGGATAGGATGGGTGATGGTTAAAGAGGATGGATGGTAGGATGAATGCATAGAATAAATGGATGTATAGGATAGATGGATAGAATAGATGGATAAGATGGATTGATGGATGGATTGATGGATGGATAGGATGGATGAATAGATGGGGTGGATGAACTGATGGATATTTTGATGAATGGATTGGATGGATGGATGGATGGATGGATGGATGGATGGATGGATGGATGGGTTGAATTATAGGATGGATAGGATTGATGGAATGGATAGAATAGATGATAGATTGATAAATAGGGTAGATGGATGGATGGGATGGATGGATAGGATGAGTGGATGGTTAAGATGGTTAGATAGATGGATAGGATAATTGGATGGATGCATAGAATGGATGGATAGGATGGATGCATGGATAAAAAAGAAGGATGGATAGATGGATGCATGGATGGATGAATAGATATGATGGATGGATGGAAAGGGTAAATGGATTGATGGAAGTAAAGATGGATAGGATGGATGTATGGTTACTATGGATGGATATATAGGATGGATGGATGGATAGGATGGATGTACGGTTAGGATGGATAGATAGTTGGATAGAATGAATGAATGGATGGATAGAGTGGATGGATAGTATGGTTGGATGTATGGATAGATGAATGCATAGGATGGATGTTTAAGATGGATGGATAGTTGGATAGAATGAATGGATGGATGGATAGAGTGGATGGATAGTATGGTTGGATATATGGATAGATGAATGCATAGGATGGATAGATGTTTAGGATGGATAGATGGTAGGATAGGATAGATGGAATGGAAGGATGGATGGATAGATAGATGGGTAGGATGGATGTATAACATGGATGGATAGTTGGATATGATATATTGATGGATAGATGGGTGGATGGATGGGATAGATGGATGGATGTATATGGTGAGTAGATAGATGGATACAATGATGGATGGATAGGATGGATGGATGGTTAGGATGGATGGATAGATGAATAGGATGAATAGATGGAGGCATAGTATGGATGGATAGGATGGATAGTTGGATGTATGGATAGGATGGATGCATGCATAGATGGATGGATGGATGGATGGATGGATGGATGGATGAATGGAAAAGATAAATGGATTGATGGGAGGAAAGATGGATAGGATGGATGGATAGGAGGGATGGGTGGATGGATGGATAGATGGATTGATAGGTTAGATGAATAGATGGATGGATGAATGAATGGATAGGATAGATGGATGGATGGATGAATAGATAGGGTGGATAGACAGATGGATATGTTGATGAATTAATTGGATGGATGGATGGATGGATAGAATTTTAGAATGGATAGATGGATGGATAGGATTGAAGGAATGGATAGGATTGATGGATAGTATGGATGGATAAATAAGATGATGCATGGATGGATAGAATAGATTGATGGATAGGATAGATGGATGAATAGGATGGATGGATGAATAGGATGGATAGGATGGATGGATATATAGGGGGTGGGTGGATATATAGGATGGATGGATGCATAGCATGGATGGATGGGTAAGATGGATGTACGGTTAAGATGGATGGATAGTTGGATATGATGAATGGATGGATAGGGTAGATGGATAGAATGGATGGATAGTATGATTGGATGTATGGATAGGATAGATGAATGGATAGGATGGATGGATGTTTAGGATAGATGGATAGATGCATAGGATGAATGGATGATGGATAGGATGGATGAATCAATAGGATGGATGGATGGTTGGATAGGATGGATAGGATGGATGGAATGGATACCATGGATGGATGGATAGGACAGATGTATGGATAGGATAGACTATGGTTAGGATGGATGGACAGTTGGATATGATGAATGGATGTATGGGTGGATGGATAGGATGGATGGATAGATAAGATGGAAGGGTAGATAGGATGAATGGATGGTTAGGATGGATGGATAGATGAATGGGATGAATGGATGGATGTATAGCATAGATGGATGGATAGGGTGGGTGGCTGGATAGATGGATAGGATGGATGGATAGGATGGATGCATGGATAATAAGGATAGATGGATAGGATGAATGGGTAGTTGTAGAGGATGGATGGATGGATGGATATGATGGATGGATGGAAAGGATAAATGGATTGATAGAAGTAAAGATGGATAGGATAGATGTACGGTTAGGATGGATGGATAGTTAGATAGAATGGATGGATGGATGGATAGGGTAGATAGATGGATGGATGGATAGTATGGTTGGATATATGGATAGGATAGAGTAGTGGATAGGATGGATGGATAGGATGGATGGATGGTTGGATAGGATGGATGGAATGGATGGATGGATAGATAACATGGATGAATGGATAGGATGGCTGTATGGTTAGGATGTATGGATAGTTGGATATGATGAATTGATGGATGTATGGGTGGATGGATAGGATGGATGGATATATAGGGTGGGTGGATGGATGGATAGGATGGATGGATGGTTAGGATGGATAGGTAGATGAATGGGATGAATGGATGCATACATAGCATAGATGAATGGATAGGATGGATGGATGGATGGATGGATGGATAGGATGGATGCATGGATAATAAGGATGGATGGATAGGATGGATGGATGGATAGGTGGTTGGAGAGGATGGATGGAGAGGGTAGATGGATGAATAGGATGGATAGGTGGATGGATATGATGGATGGAAAAGATAAATAGATTTATGGGAGGAAAGATGGATCGGATGGATGGATGGATAGATGGATTGTTGGATCGATAGGATGGATGGGTAGGTGGAGGGATGGATTGACAGGTTAGATGGATAATAGGATGGATGGATTGATAGGATGGGTGTATGGGATAGATGGATGGATAGGATGGATGAATGGATGAATGCATGTGTGGATAGGATGGATGGATGGAGAGATGGATGGATAGATAGATGGAAAGGATAGATGGATAGATGAATGGATTGATAGATAGGATGGATAGATAGATGGATCAATAGGATGAATGGATGGATGGATAGGATAGATGGATGGATGGATAGAATGGATGGATAGTATGGTTGGATATTTGGATAGGATAGATGGATGGTTAGGATGAATAGATGCACAGGATAAATGGATAGATAGATAGGATAGATGGATGCATGGATAGGATGGATGGATGGATAGATGCATAGGATAAATGGATAGATGGATAGGATGGATGCGTAGATAAGAAGGATGGATGGATAAGATGGATGGATAGGATGGATGGATGGTTGGTTGGAGATGATGGATTGAGTGAGAGGATGGGAGGATGGATAAGATGAATGGATGGATATGATCGATGGGTGGGAAGGATAAAAGGAATGATGGATGGATGGGTAGATGGATGGATTGATAAGTTGGATGGATGGATAGGATAGAATGATGGATAGATGGATGAATGAATGGATAGTATGGATGGAGAGGATGGATGGATAAGATAGATGGATAGATGGATAGGATGAATGGATGGATGCATGGTTAGATATGATGAAAGGATGGCTGGACAGATGGATGGATGGGTACTATGGATGAATGGATGGATGGATATGATCGATGGATGGAAAGGATAAAAGGATTCATGGATGGATTGATCGATAGAATGTATAGATGGATAGAATGAATGGATGGATGCATGGGTGGATATGATGAAAAGATGGTTGGACAGATGGATGGATAGGATGGATGAATGGATAGGATGGATATAATGGATGGATGGATGGATAGGATGGATGGATGGAATGGATAGATGGAATGATAGGATGGATGGGTAAGATTGATGGATAGGATGGAAGAATTGATAGGATGGATGGATGGAATGATAGGATGGATGGGTAGGATGGATAGATAGGATTATAGGATGGATGGATGGATAGGATGGATGGATGCATATGAGAGATGGATGGATATATATGGATTGATGGATAGGATGGATGGATCAATGATGGATGGATGATAGATAGATAGAATGGATGGATAGGATGGATGATGGATGGATAATATGGATAGATTGATAGAAGGATGGATAGGATTGATTGATGGATATAATGGATGGATGGATGGATGGATGGATGGGTGGGTAGGATGGATAGGATGGATGGATATGATGGATGTATAGGATGGATGGATGGATGGATGGAGAGGATGGATAGATGGATAATATGGCTGTATGGATGGATTGATGGATGAATAGGATGGATAGGTGTGTGGATGAATTGATAGGATGGATGGATAGGATAGATGGATAGAATGGATGGATAGATAAATAGGATGGATGGTAGGATGGATGGATAGGATAAATAGATAGATGATGCATAGGATAGATGGATAGAATGGATGGATAAGATGGATGGATGGATAGGATGGATAGATAGTGTAGATGGATGGGTGGGATGGATGGATAGGATGGATGGTTGGTAGAATGGATAGAATGGATGGATAGGATGGATGCATGGATAATAAAGAAGGATGGATAGGATGGATGGATGGGTGGGTGGTTGGAGAGGATGGATGGATGGAGAGGATGGATGGATGAATAGGATGGATAGATGGATGGATGGATGGATATGATGGATGGATGGAAAGGATAATGGATTGAAGGAAGTAAAGATGGATAGGATGAGATAGATGTATAGATGAATAGATGGATAGAATAGATGGATACATGAGTAGATTGATGGATAGGATGGATGATAGATCAATAGGATGAAAGGATGGATGATAGGGTGGATGGATAGATAAATAGAATGGATGAATAGTATGGTTGGATGTATGGATAGGATAGATGGATAGGATGGATGGCTGATGAAGTGCATAGAATGGATGGATAGGATGGATGCATGGATAATAAAGAAGGATGGATAGGATGCATGGATGGATGATTGGTTGGAGATGATGGACTGATTGAGAGGAAGGATGGATGGATGGATGGATAGATGGATGGAATGATAGGATGGATAGATGGATGGAGAGGATGGATACAGGATAGGATGGATAGATGGATGGGTGGATGGATAAGATGTATGGATATGATCGATGGATGGAAAGGATAAAAGGATTGATAGATGCAAAGATGGATAGGATGGATGGATTGATGGATACGGTAGATGGATGTATAGATGGATGGATGGATGGGATGGATGGATGGGTAGGATGGATGAATTGATGGATAGGATGGGTGGATAGATGGATAGGATGGATATATGGATAGTATGGATGGATGGATAGAAGGATGGATAGGATTGATGGGTGGATGATTGGGTAGGATGGATAGGATTAATGGATATGATGGATGTATAGGATGGATGTATAAGATGGATGGATGGATAGATTGGATCGATAGGATGGATAGATAGGATGGATGGATAATATGGCTGGCTGGATGGATTGATGGATGAGTAGGATGGATGTGTGTGTGGATGGATTGATAGGATGTATGGATAGATAGGAAGAATGGATAGAATGGATGGATAGGATAAATGAATAGGATGAATGGATAGGATGGATGGATGGATAAATAGGATGGATAGATGGATGGATGGATGGGATGGATGGATGGGTAGGATAGATGGACGGAGAGGATGGATTTATGGATAGGATGGATAGTTGGATGGATGGATAAGATGGATGGATGGGTAGGATGGATGGAGAGAATAGATTTATAGATAAGATGGGTAGATAGATGGATGGATGGATAGGACAGATGGATAGATATGACAGACAGATGGATGAATGGATTGTTAGGTAGATAGGATGGATGGATGTGTGGATGGATGGATGGATAGGATGGGTGTATGGGATGGATGGATAGGATAGATGAATGGATGAATGCATGTGTGGATAGGATGAATGGATGGATGGACAGATGATGGATAGATGAATGGAAAGGATAGATGGATAGATGAATGGATTGATGGATAGGATGAATGGATAGATCAATAGGATGAATGGATGGATGGATAGGGTGGATGGATGGATGATGAATAGAATGGATGGATAGTATGGTTGGATGTATGGATAGGATAGGTGGATGGATAGGAAGGATGGCTAGGATGGATGGATAGATGCATAGGATAGATGGATGGATGCATGGATGCATGGATGAGAAGGATGGATGGATGGATGGATGGTTGGTTAGAGATGATGGATTGATTGAGTGGATGGATGGGTAGGATGGATAAATAGATGGAAGGATAGGATAGATGGATGGATAGAGAGGATAGATGGATGGATAGATGAATAAGATGGATGGATAGATATGATCGATGGAAGGCAAGGATAAAAGGATGGATAGGATGGGATGGATGGATTGACAGGATGGATGGATGGGTGGATGGGTGGGTGAATGGATGGATAAATGAATGGATAGTATGGATGGAGAGGATAAATGGATAAATGGATGGATATGATAAACGGATGGTTGGACAGATGGATGGATAGATAAGATGGATGGATGGATATGATTGATGCGTGGAAAGGTTAAAAGGATTGATGAATAGGATGGGATAAATCGATTGATAGGATGGATGGATGGGTGGATGGATGGATTGATAGGTTGGATGGATGGATAGGTGGAATGATGGATAGGTGGATAAATGGATAGGATAGATGGATGGATGGATAGGATGGATGGATGGGTAGGGTGTATAGATGGATAGGATGAATGGATGGATGCATGGGTGGATATGATGAACGGATGGTTGGACAGATGGATGGGTAGATAAGATGGATGGATATGATTGATGCGTGAAAAGGCTAAAAGGGTTGATGGATAAGATGGGATAAATCGATTGATAGGATGGATGGATAGATGGATGGATGGATGGATGGATGGATGGATGGGTGGATGGATAGATTGGTAGGGTGGATGGATGGATAGGTAGAATGATGGATGGATGGATGGATGGATGATGGATGGATGAATGAATGGATAGTATGGATGGAGAGGATGGATGGATAAATGGATGGATAGGATAGATGGATGGATGGATGGATAGGATGAATGCATGGATGCATGGGTGGATATGATGAAAGGATGGTTGGACAGATGGATGGATAGGATGGATGGATAGGATGGATGGATAGGATGGATGGATAGGATGGATGAATGGATATAATGGATGGATGGATAGGATGGATGGATGGAAGGATAGGATGGATGGGTAAGATGGATGGATAGAGAGGATGGATAGATGGATGGATGGATAGGATGTATAGATGAATAGAATTAATGGATGGGTGCATGGGTGGATATGATGAAAGGATGGTTGGACAGATAGATAGCATGGATGGATGGATATAATGGATGGATGGATATAATAGATGGATAGGATAGATAGATGGGATAGATAGATGGAATGATAGGATGGATGGGTAGGATTGATGGATAGGATAGATGAATTGATAGGATAGATGGATGGAATGATAGGATAGATGGGTAGGATGGATGAATTGATAGATAGGATAGATGGATACATAGGAGAGATGGATGGATATATGGATTGATGGATAGGATGAATGGATCTATGATGTATAGATAGATGGATAGGATGGATGGGTAGGATGGATGGATTGGATGGATAGATTGGATAGGATGGATGGATTCATAGGATGGATGGATATATGGATTGATGGATAGGATGGATGGATCAATGATGGATGGATAGATGGATAGGGTGGATGGATGGATAGATAGGATTGTAGACTGATATATGGATAGGATTGATTTAATGGATGGACATAGTGGATGGATGGATTAGTGTATGGATGGATTGGATGGATGGATTGGATGGATGGATAGATAGGATCAATGGATGGATGGATGAATGGATAGGATGGATAGGATTGATGGAATGGATAGGATGGATAGATGAATGGATAGGATGGATAGGATTGGTGGAATGGATAGGATGGATAGATGAATGGATGGATTGACAGATGGATAGCATAGATTGATACATAGGATGGATAGATGCATAGATAGGATGGATTGATGGATGGATGGATGGGATGGATGGATGCATAGATTGATTGATGAATGGGATGGATGGATATGTAGGATGGATGGATAGGATGGATGGATAGGATTGATTGATGGATATAATGGATAGATGGATGGGTGGGTAGGGTGGATAGAATGGATGGATATGATGGATGTATAGGATGGATGGATGGATTGGATGGATAGGATGGATAGAGAGGATGGATAGATGAATAATATGGCTGAATGGATGGATTGATGGATGAATAGGATGGATAGGTATATGGATGAATTGATAGGATGGATGGATAAATAGGAAGAATGGATAGAATGGATGGATAGGATTGATGGATGGATATGATGATGGATAGGATAAATAGATGGATGTATAGAATAGATGGATAGAATGGATGGATAAGATGGATGGATATAGTGTAGATGAATTGATGGGATGGATGGATAGGATTGATGGTTGGTGGAATGGATAGAATGGATGGATAGGATGGATGCATGGATAATAAAGAATGGATAGGATGGATGGATGGGTATGTGGATAGATTGATAGGATGGATGGATAGGTAGGAAGAATGGATGGATAGGATGGATGGATAGAATGGATGAATGGATAGGATGGATGGATAGATAAATAAGATGGGTGGTAGGATGGATGGATAGGATAGATAGATGTATATATAGGATGGATGCATAGGATAGATGGATAGAATGGACAGATGAATAGATGGGTAGAATGGATGATGGATAGGATGGATGAATAGATGAACGCATATGTGGATAGGATGAATGGATGATGGACAGATGAATGAACAGATAGAATCTGTAGGATGGATGGGTAGAATGGATGAATGTATGGATAGGATAGATGGATGGATGAATGGATTGATGTATAGGGTGGATGGATAGATGGATAGTATAGATAGATAGATGAATGGATTGATGGATAGGATGGATAAATAGATGGATCGATAGGATGGATGGATGGATAGGGTGGACAGATGGATAGGCTGGATGGCTGGATAGATAGGATGGATGGATAGGATGGATGGATTGCTGGTTGGTTGGAGATGATGGATTGACTAAGAGGATGATGGATGTATTGGATGGATATATGAATGGATGGATGGGTGGAGAGGATGGATTTATGGATAGGATGGATAGATGTATGGATGGATGGATAAGGTGGATGAATGGATGGATGGAAATATGGATAGATGGATGGATATGATTGATGGATAGAAAGGATTAATGGATGGAAAGATGGGTAGGACAGATGGATGGATAGGATGGGATGGATGGATTGGTAGGATGGATGGATGGATTATTAGGTGGATAGGATGGATGGATGGGTAGATGGATGGATTGATAGATTGAATGGTTGGATAGGATGGATGGAGAGGATGGATGGATAGATGGATAGGATTGATGGGTAGATAGGATGAATGGATAGATATATGGATTGATAGATAGGATGGATGGATGAATTGGTAGATGGATAGGAAGGATGGATGGATAGATGGATGGATGGATGGATAGGATGGATGGATAGATGGATAGGATAGATGGATTGATAGGATGGATGGACAGATGGATGGATAGTATTGATGGAATGAATGGATAATATGGATGGATGGATAGGATCGATGGATGGGTTGGATGGATAGATGGATTGATTGCTAGGATGGATGGATGGATAGGATGGATGGATGGATAAGATGTATGTATGGATGGATGGATAGATAAGATGGATAGATGGATGGATAAGATGTATGTATGTATGGATAGATGGATAAGGTGGATAAGATGGATGGATGGATTGGTGGATAGGAAGGATGAATAGGATGGATGAATAAGATGTATGGATAGGACAGATTGATACATACACACACACATATACACACACATCTAGCCCACACAGGCCAATCTTATCTAGGCAACTCTTTAATTGAGACTTTCCTCTCAGATTACTCTAGACTGTATTTAAAGCTAATCAGTGGGTCTGGAGAGATGGCTCTGTAGTTAAGAGCACTAACTACTCTTCTTGAAGTCCAGAGTTCAATTGCCAGCAAACACATGGTGGCTCACAATCATCTGTAATGGAATCAGATACCCTTTTCTGGTGTGTCTGAAGATAACAACAATGTACTCAGATACATAAAATAAATAAGTGTTTAAAAAAACTACTCAGGATATATATACATACATTACCACTCAGGATATATATACATACATTATATATATATATATATATATATATACATATATGCATATTTTTGTTGATATCCTCTGATTTCATTGGTGTCTTATTAGCTACACCATTTATTGTGTAGAGTGATGTTTGTGCTTGCTCTTTTTAGAACTAAAAAGTTGTAAAATACTTTTTCAACAATAAGAATTTGTTGGAAAATGTTTTTCCTCAGTTTTGTTTTAAAAGTTATTACTTAATGCTTATTCTTGAAAAAAGCTAACATTGCTTAGACCAATACAGAATTTCTACATTCACGTGATCTATCTTCAGTTAGCTATAATTAAGGTACACTGAGGCCTTCCATCCTTTCTGTCTGATAAAAGCCCCTAGGGCAATGTCTAAAAGAGTTTTAGAAATATGTGCTGGTATTAACAGTGCCACCTAGTGAAAATAATCATTACAGTTATTTTTAAATAGCACTAAAAATTAAAAGTTGTATTTGATAGCCAACTGTAGTAACTTACATCTGCCTGAAGTCTTGGCACTTAGAAACCTGCTACAAGAGGGTCACAAGCTTAAGACTAGCTGGGTATATAGAAAGTCCTGCCTTGATAGCCAAGTCACTAAGTAGGTAAAATATCCATGATATAGATATAAATACCTAGATGTACAGGGGAAGTAAAATGACTAGCTGTCTCTTGAAAGATTATTTCCTCCTTAAAAGGAAGTAAGGGAGACAGGGTTGGTCTTACAAATTCAGAATGCAGAGAGAACGTAACTAACGCTGGTTTCCTGCTCTTCCCCCCCCCACCCCCCCACCCCCGCCATCCACTCAGAAGAGGAGAATGATGGAGCTTCTCCCTTCCCTCCTGGCTTTCTTCATTAATCCTGGAACCTTATAATCCCTCTCACTCTGGTTTTGTTTTGCTTGTTAACTGTTTTTTTTTTTTTTTAATTTATTTATTTAGTATTCTACATGCACTGTGCCTGCACACCAGAAGAGGGCACCAGATTTCATTATAGGTGGTTATGAGCCACTGTATGGTTGCTAGAATTCAACTCAAGATCTCTGGAAGAGCAGTCAGTGCTCTTAACCTCTGAGCCATCTCTCTAGCCCCCGCTTGTTATGTTTTATTTTGGTATTTTTCTCCTCCTTTTCAGAGGATAACTTTTCAAGTTACCCAGGCTGGCCTCCAAATTGCCATGTGGCTAAGCTGGATTATGGGAGTGTACCACCCTACCTGGCTTGTTTAGTTTGGGTGGTAAATTATTACTCTTCATATTAGAGTGGAAGAATAAATAGTTCATTGAGTACTTGAGAATACAGTAGGCTGCAGCAGCTAGAGTACCACCTTTTTTTTTTCTTTTTTTTTTTTGAGACTGGCTTACTTTGTAGCCCAGATTGACTCAAACTTGCCAAGTAGCTGGCTTGAACTCCTGATTCTCCTCAAGTGGTGGGATTACTGGTATTTACCACCTCTCCTGGTTTTATGTTGTTCTTGGAATCAAACACAAGACCAGGTTTGTGCTAGGAAGGCATTTTACCAACTGGGCTACCTGCCAAGCCCTCTCCTCTCCTTCTTTCCCCTCCCCTGCCCCTTCCTTTTCCCCTCCCTTCCCCTTCCCTTGCTTTTCTCTTCCCTTTCCCCTTTTCACTTCCTTTCCCCCTTCCCCTTCTTTTTTTTTTAGATATTTTCTTTATTTACATGTAAATTTCTCTTTCCCAGTTTCCCCTCCAAAAAACAAACAAACAAACAAAAACAACAAAAACAAGCCCCTGTTGCCCTCCCCCTCCCCATGCCTGCCACCCCACCCTCTCCCACTTTTTGGCCCTGGCATTCCCCTATACTGTGGCACAGAACCTTCACAGGGCCGAGATCCTCTCCTCCTATTGATGATCGAATTTGCAATCCTCTACCA
>NW_022196902.1:10435277-10447174 GCF_008632895.1 Mastomys coucha
GCCAGCACCATCTGTTGAAAATGCTGTCTTTTTTCCACTGGATGGTTTCAGCTCCTTTGTCAAAGATTGTGACCATAGGTGCGTGGGTTCATTTCTGGGTCTTCAATTCTGTTCCATTGCCCCCCTTCCCCTTATAAGATGGGTCTCATGAAGCCCTGGCTGGTCTGGAACTTCTCATTGCAGTAGTGTGCCACCATGTTCTGCTGTTGGAAGTTTGAACCCCTGACTGTTTAAACAGGGCTGAAGAATGAAATGGGTCTGCTAGAGAACCTGGCAGTGCTCAGATCGGTTCATACGTAGTAATGGCTAATCCTTTTGTTATTATTAATTTAAAATGTTCATGTATATGAGTACTTTGCCTGAGAGTACATGTGTGCCCCAGGCACACTGTATTGGTGGAGGTTAGAAGGTGTAAGCAGATCCTTTGGAACTGCAGTTGCAGAGATTCGTGAGTTGTCATGTCCTCTGCAGTAGCAGCACATGCTCTTAACTGCTGAGACATTTCTCCAGCCCAAGATGGCTAATCTGAATTATCCACTTGACAGATCTAGTCATTTTGGTGACAAATCTTTGGGAATGTCTCAAGGGCATGTATTTCTAGATGCTTAATTGAAGAGAGAAGACCCACTCTGCATGTGGACAACCCTATTCCATGGGCCTGTATCTCAGACTCCATAAGAAAGTAACAGGAAAGGAAGAGCAGCATTTATCTCTCTCTGCTTTCTGCTGCATTGTGACCAGTCCTGCCTGCCTTACAGTCATGAACTGTAAGCCCAAGTAATCCCCTTCCTTCTGTGAGTTGTTTCTTCAAGTATATTTTTACAGCAGCTAGAACAGTAACTCATACTTTGGTTAAAAGAGAATGTATAAAATGTACATAATTATATTGTATACACTATCATATAATTGGGGGTTTTCCAATATATTTGTGCATTTTTTGAATACTACCTATCCTTCAGTTTTATTTTCATCAAAACTGAAAAATATGTTAAAAATTCTTTTAAATTGTGATTTTTTTTTTAAAATGTGTTTGTTATTTTTAAAACAAGGTTCCAGTGTGTGGCCGAGGCTGGGCTGGAACTCACTATGTAAACCAGGCTGGGTTTGATCCTCTTGTGTTTGCTTCCCAAGGGCTGGGATTGTGGGCATGCTTAAAACTGTAATGTTTTAAGGCTGCATTTATATTTTTTCTCCTCTTCAGACTGTCAGAGTCTTTGTTAGGGTGGGGTGGGGGCAGGGTCTCAGGTAGGCTAGGCTAGCTTATCATTCTAGTATTATGCAGCTAACAATGAGTGACCTTGAATGCTCGATTGCTCTTGCATCCATCTCTGAGGTTTGAGAGTATAGGCATCCTTTCATTGTCTTTATAGAGTAAATATTTATTATTATAACTTAGACATGCACTAATGTCTCATGTGATAATCATTTTGCCAGATAGACTGGAGACATTAAAAGAATAAAAGGAAACAAATATCCATGAAATATCTACTCTATGTAGATAAGATACTAAAATAAAAGGCTTGTTAAGATGAGAAAAATTACCATCTCAGAAAAAGAGAAAAGCAGAATCAGAAAACTTAAGCAACAGTTTCTCTCTACTGTAGAGTTACATTCTTTGAAATGAGCCCAAACCAGAAAACAAAACAAAACAAAAAAACTGTCCACTATGTTTGCAAATCCGTAATTGCAGTGTGGTAAAACCATGTTTTATTTAGAGATAAACAAACAACTGTGTACATAGGTTTCACAATGGACAAATCCAGCAGCCTACAGTCCTGTAGAGGATATTTCCCCATTCCCCACTAAGACGTCTCAGACAATAGTTCAGGTTCACGTCCATTGCTAATTGCTCTCAGGCTCAGTTGAGTTGACAGAGGTCTCTTCGTGCCTGGAATTTGTCCTTGTGGTTATTCCCAGAGTCTGCATCACTGACCTTACTCTTGGCCTCTGAAGTCACTTCCTTTATTGATGCTGTCTTTCCTTCTTTGATAATTCCTCTGTGAAGCTGCTAGACTTCATTCTTTGATATTTCTTGATTTAGAAGAAGCCTCCAAAACCAGGCAGATATGATCTCTTGCATCAAATACGTTTCCCAAACAAGAGGTTCTTCTTTGGGTGACAAACAGAACACAGAGCAAGTATTTGTTGCTTTTACACCCTACCTTCCCCACCCCCACCCTCAACCCCCTCCACACACATACCTGAACCCATCCCCCAAGACAGGGTTTCTCTGTATAGCCCTGGCTGACCTGGAACTCACTCTGTAGACCTGGCTGGCCTCAAACTGAGAAATCTGCCTGCCTCTGCCTCTCAAGTAATTACTGGGTTCAAAGGATTGTACCACCACACACAGCTTATACCCTACTACTAAGCAGTCCATCTTGCCCTTAAGGATGTTTTTCCCCCCCATGGAGAAAACCCAGAGCCACGTATAGTAAAATGTTCAAATGTTTCCTAGGAAGAAGGCTAAACTCCTCAGGCTCTGAGGGAAATAGCAATAGCTCAGGCTTAGCAAATGTGTTGACCACTGGTCAGTCTTACTGGCCACTTTCTGGCCAGGGTTTAAGTATCAAAGATATATCAAGATATAAAGATATGAAGAACACCTGGGGATGTCATGGAGGCCCAAGGGTATCAAGGCTCGCTCCTTTGAGCTGAGTCATCTTCCCTCTTCTCACTGAACCTAGTGCTTGTTTTCTTGGATTCCTCCCCTCAGATCACTAAGCATATGTGAAAAGACACCCTTGTCTTGCTCTAGGCCTAACAGACATTCTTGGGACTTTTACCTTGTCTATCTGCTGTCTAGCATGGTTTCAGGGACAAACCTTACTGGGATGATGAGATGAAGAAAAAGACAAACATACACAAACACACAGAAAAGCTGGGATCAAGTGGGATGGTTCTCTGATGGAGAAGCATCCAGAAGCTCAGTGTGTTTGTTATATAACATTTAACAGAGAACTGGGTTTATCGCATACAGTTGAATAATTGTTATTATATACAAGTAAACAAGAAGTCAGGGTTTATGATACACAGCTGGAAAGGAATTGGGTTTAGCTAATCTCAATAGAAGCAGTCTCTGTAGGAGATCAGTCTTCAGGATGTAAAACGTTCAGAAAAGGAAAGGTATGGTGTACATTTTCTGTATATACTGTCAGCATTGGCACATGAGCCAGAAGAAGGCTGCGTCATTCCTCTGAATCTTGAGTGGTTGGATGGAGAAGGCTGCTGTTTGCCCATGGGTCTGAGGCTCTAGTCCTTGGCATGCCTGTGCCTGTATCAATAGACACTGTGGTAGTTTGAAGAAAAATGGCCCCCTAGATCCATAGGAAATGGCACTGTTAGGAGGTATAGCCTTGTTGGAGTAGGTTGGCCTTGTTGAAGGAAGTGTGCCTCATTCTCTTCCTGCTGCCTGCAGAGATGAAGATGTAGAGCTCTCAGCTCCTTCTTGTTTGCCTGCACACCACCAAGCTTTGAGCCATGACAATAATAGACTAAACCTCTGAAATGAATGCCAGCCTCAGGTAAATGTTTTCCTTCACAAGAATTGCTGAGACCATGATGTCTCTGCACAGCAATTAAACACTAAGACACATATGTTCATTTAGGACTTCAGTCCCTCAGGGCTTCCTCTACTACCCACATCTCCTTTCAACTGGAAGAGTAGGAAATAAATATCTGGCACAAACTCTGGTAGGAGAGTAACAAATACACCTTTTTTAGAAAAGGTTCTAGGAATGCAAAGGGCACGGCTAAGGTTTTGAAGTACAGACCTGTGAGGTGTCCCCAGGATGGTGGCTCTAAGTGTGTCAGTGAAAGGCTTCAGCAAACTAACTAAGAGTGGGATTTTAGGAACTATCTGCTGGTCAGTGGCTTCCCATGCTATTGTTGATTCGTGTGTGTTCACAGGGACAACTGCCTGGGGAAGTTAAAAACAACTCCATTTTTAGGAACTATACAAGTACTTACAGTCATGTAACTGCTAAATGGCTGATCTGATTAAACTCTTGCTGAGATGTGAATTTATGTTTATGAGCTGTACTATTAGTTAACACACTTGAAAAATTAGCAAGTAGAGAGTCTTAAACTCTTATTTACTAATTTACCACCAATTATTTACTGTTCTAATTTACTAACCCAAGTCAATTTTCATGTATATGAGGATGTTAGTGAATTAATAACATGTTAATGCCAGCCAGAGCTATATATTTATGAGTCTTAATAATTTCTTGTCCCGAAGTCTCAACTCAATTATTGTTATATCTCATTTTTGTTATATCTCATATTTGAGATGGAGATTAATCTACATCTGGTTCATATGTTAAGATGCCAAACATATGGTTAAATTATTTAAAGTAAAGCTAAATAAAGTAAAGCTAAAATAAATATAATGCTAAAATATATAATAAATATGTAGATTTACTTTACTAAAGTTCTATATACTTATTTACTTTATGTCTACGTGCATAAGAGTGCTACAGAGTATTTCTGGGTTTCAAAGAGCAACCTGCAAGGGTTAGGTCTCTCTTTCCATCTTCTGAGTGCAAGAGACTGAACTTGGGATATCAAGTTGGTTAGGCAGACTTTCTGGTTTTACGAGACAGAGTTTCTCCGTGTAGCCCTGGCTGTCCTGGAACTCACTCTGTAGACCAGGCTGGCCTCGAACTCAAAAATCCGCCTGCCTCTGTCTCCCAAGTGCTGGGATTAAAGGTGTGCGCCACCAGACTTTTAACTGTTGTGCCATCTTGCTGGATATATATCTTTTTAGTTCCTCAGAACAGTGTAAAGTTACTTCAACTGAAACATTACCAAGAGCCTTTTCAGTGTAATTTCACAGTACCTCGAATTCAAGGGTCTTTTAAAGTCTTCAAAGTCTTTCTCTATTTAAAATGTTTTCTCCTGAGAACCTCTGCATGACTCCTAAGGGACCCTGTACCCTAAACTGTACCTATGATGGACAGCCATGAACCTAGTCCTCAGAGGGTAAGAACTCCAGGCTGGCAGGTTCCAGAGCCCTATACTCAACAGGTAGATGCTGAGGGGTTTATCGTTGTTGCTTATTTATTTTATGTATATGAGTGCTCTGTTTTTGTGCACACCAGAATCAGATCCCATTATAGATGATTGTGAGCCACCTTGTAGTGGCTGAGAATTGAACTCAGAACCTCTGGACGAGCAGCCAGTGCTCTTAACCACTGAGCCATCTCTCCAGGCCTAGATGCTGAGTTTTTAAATTCCAGGTAAGTTTTTATGGTAGCTACAAACTCTGTTTACTTTTGAGTAAATTAATTTAGGTAGTGGAACTTTTTTGTCCAGTGTCTTAGGGTTTTACTGCTGTGACGAGACAACATGACCAAGGCAACTCTTGTAAGGACAGCTTTTAATTGGTTGGCTTACAGGTTCAGAGATTCAGTCCATTATCATCAAGGCAGGAACATTGCAGCATCCAGGCAGAGCTGAGAATTCTATATCTTCATCTGAAGGCTGCTAGCAGAATACTGACTTCCAAGCAGCTAGGATGAGGGTCTTAAAGCCCACACCCACAGTGACACACCTACTCCAACAGGGCCACACCTCCAAATAGTGCCACTCCCTAGGCAGAGCAAAATACGATCACACTCCAGTTTAAGGTCCAATCATGTCACTTTGATTGTAAAAATTAGAATAACCAAGAGCTCTCTCAAAAATCTACATCATCTCAGGGATGAAGGAATGAGGAAGGGGGTGACAAAGCCAGGCAATTTGGTATATATGTTTCTAAGATATGTTCACATCGCCTTCATCTTTACCACTCCATTCCAGAAAACAGCCATGCGCTGCCATCTCACTCCTAATCCTCTTGAGACAATAAATATATTTATTTTTTTAAAAATAAAAGAAAAAGAACATCAGTTTTATTTTGTCACAAGAATTAAAATCTGATTATAAACACAACAAAATGCACTTCTCATTGTATATTTATAAATCAGATTTCTCAGGCAATCCTCATTGACTGTGACCAAAAAAAAATAAAAAATAAAAAAATCTCTTCTTGACTACTTTAGAGTTCCTAGGAAATAATTACTATTGTCAAAGAACAATCTGCTTTCCTTCTGTTGCAAATATGCTTGCCTATAAGCTGTTAATACCCAAGGCAGAAAGGCTACACAAATAAAGAGGTTATATGATTCAAGCTATTTGGTATTGGGGACAAGCTTGTAGAGGTGAGATGTTTTTCACCTAAACGATATTTTCATGTGGGTTTTATAGTTTAAATAGTTGAAAGGCAGCTTTATGTTACCATCATGTGATTGATCCAAAACAAGAGAAAAGGAAATACAAAGGGGGAGGTTGTTAGTGCAGGCTTTCTCTCTCTCTCTCCCCTCTGTGTGTGTGTGTCTGAGAGAGAGGGAGAGGGAGGGAGGGAGAACAGATGCGGCCAGGTGTCTTCCTTGATCACTTTTTACCTTATTTTTCTTTAATTTATACTTTTTTAAAATGTGTATGGGTGTTTCGCTTATATACATGTCTGCATATCATATGTGTACCCGGTATCCTAAGAGGCCAGAAGAGAGCATTGGATCTTCTGGAAGGTCATAATCGGCATGTAGGTGTTGGGAATTCCAGCCTGCTAGAAGCTTAACCTCTAAGCCAGTGGTTCTCAACCTTCCTAATTCTCTGACCCTTTAATACAGTTCCTATGTTGTGGTGATCTCTACAACCATAAAATTATTCTGTTGCTACTTCATAACTATAATTTTTGCTACTTTGTGAATTGCAATATAAATGTATGATACACAGGATATCTGATATGTGAATCCCAGATGGGTTGAGACCCACAGGTTGAGAACCTCTGCTCTAAGCCTTATTTTTAGGCCCTCTGCTCTATTTTTTTTGTGTGTGTGTAAGATAGGGTCTCATTGAACCTGAACCTCATCAGTTCGGTTAGATTGGTTGAACGAATTGATTGGCTGGACCCCAGAATCCCCCTGCCTCAGCATCTTGAAGCACTAAGGTTAGGATGGCATACTACAGCTTGCTTTTATGTGGGTGCTGGGATTCCAATCTCAGGTCTTCATGCTTAAGCAGCAGGCACTTCACTGGCAGAGCCATTGCTCCAGCTCTACCAGATGAGGATTTTTAGAAGGTGTTCTGGAATCCTCCGGGAGACATTTCTGTTTAGGCTTCATTGGCCAGACCAGGTCACAGGGGCACCCTTCTTCCTTTCCAGAGTGCGTCCAAGAAAGCATAGCTCTCTGGCCTGTGTAGAAAGGTAGGAAAGATTCTGCTGACTGAGCTGACTTTTCAGACCTGCCACTGCTGACACAGACTGTCTCCCAAGGCCTTGTCATGTGGAACTACTTTAAACAAACACAAAGTTCCAGTTTAAGAATGCAATGTCCCCACCACTTATTTCCTCTTTTAAATGATAGATTTGGACTGTCTTGTCTCTAAATAGCTGCTTTTGTAGCTTGTGTTTTGAGAGTAACATATCTCCAATCAAATGACAAAATGAAAGGAAACAGCTTGTGACCTTTGGGTTTTGGTCAGTTAGGATTTTTTTGTTTTGTTTTGTTTTGTTTTTGCCAACACAGACAGTTGGTTTTTATGGTGTTTATTTATTCAAGACTAAAGCAGAACCATTAAGAATAATGAACATATGATCAAAAAAAACCCAAGAATATTGAAATATACATTTCTGAAATTTACTTGAGTTTATTGAACAAGGGCAATAAACTGAAGAACTTTCTTTGGAGGCAAGCATTTTATTGATTTATGTGGACAGATTTTCCACAAGGACATCTGAACATTGATGATCACAAAAATACCTAACTTGAGCAGCACAACAAATTACAATGTACTTGTCTATACTGGCTCAAGTAAGTTTTCTATTATTTGTATCAAAATTAAATCTTTTTTTCAGACAAGTTTTTTTTGTCTGTTATACAAAAAGTGTTTACATTGAAATTATTTTAATTTAGAAATAGAAAACCTCATAGGAAGGAGGAAAGAAACAAAAACCACAAAACATCCAGGCAAAATTTTACTTCATGAGCTTGTTAAGCCCTCATTGGTTCACTCATCCCATGATGAGAAAGGACTCAGCCACCCACAGTAATGTTATTAATAGGGATATGGATCAGTTTCAGGAAGAAGCCAATGAATCCCATGATAACAAATCCTATTGCTGTAGCCATGGCAATTTTCTGGAATTCTTTTCTGTCCGGTTTGGTGCATCTTTTAAGCAGCTGAATTGAGTCCTTTACAAACTGCCAACTTGGCTCGACAAATTGCATTACCTGATCCATGTTTGTGGGATGGCAGTTTGAGAGCATAGAGACACATAGCTTAGAAGAGAATTGAGAGCCTTCAGACAAGTAGTTAAAGATTTATTTTGTTTTATGTGTATGAGTGTTTTGCCTGCATGGTTTTTTATTTGTTTGTTTATTTTAGCTCTTTTCTTTTTTCTTTTTTCTTCCTTTTGGTTTTATAGGATTTATAGGACAGCTGTGTAGCACTGGCTGTCATTGAACTCATTGTGTAGTCCATCCTCTTCTGGTGTCTTTATTTAGCATGGTATGCAAATATTTTCAATAAATCTATAACTTTATGGTTTCTTTTCTTTTTTTTTTTTAAATTTCAGGCTATTCTGAGCTATGTGGATGCCACCATGTCTTTTTTTAAAGATTTATTTATTATATGTGAGTATGCTGTAGCTGAGTCAGATCTCATTACAGATTATTGTGAGCCACCATATGGTTGCTGGGATTTGAACTCAGGACCTTCAGAAGAGCAGTCAGTGTTCTTAACTGCTGAGCCATCTCTCCAGCCCGGTTTCTTTTCTTTTTAACCCTTGTAAACCTTTATTCAGAGTAGAACACTGGTAGCTCAGCTTATTCTGTGGACTGTACTTTCACTGTGGGAACCACAAGGGAGCCAGCTGTAGCCCAGGGAAGTGGGTGAGAGAAGGGAACAGTATCCAGGGTTGAGCTTTCTGATCTACCCCACTGGTCTGCAAATGGCTCACAGCAATAATACACTCACTGGAACATAGCTGTGTCCACAAAGAGGGTCAGACAGCTGTAACAGAAAGGACGCCCAGCTCCCAGGGCAGTGCACACAGGCCTGAGTATCCTCATCGCTCACAGCCATATGCACTGCAAAGCTGAGTAATGGGTCTTCCTGCTCAGAATCCCCATATCAATTGGTGCTATACCATCCAAAGAGGGACCACAGAATTCCAGGCAACTTCACATGTCTGTCCTGAGGAAGAGACAGACAAACTCAAGATGTGCTTCTCTAGAGGTGGCATTGCTCCTGGTCCAACTTATTCCATTTCTCAAACTGCTGGGAATACTTTTCTCTCTCTCTTGTTCTCTTTCTCTCTCTCTTCCCCTCCTCCTCCACTGCCACTACCTCTTCTGCCTCCTCTTCTTCCTCTTCTTCCTCTTTTTCTATTTTCTTTTTCTTTTCTTTCTTTTTTTGTTAGTTGGTTTTTGTCTTGAGACAATGTCTTACTATAGCTCAGGTTGGCTTCAAATTTGTGATCCTCAGCCTTAGTGTCCCAAGTGCTGAGAATCGGAGGCATGAGCCTTCATATTTAGCACTAAGCAATAATTTCTAAAACACATTTCTACTACTGTCATGGCGCACGACACAGAAAAACAGGCTAAAAATCTAATATATTAGATTTAATCAAAATTAAATACTCCTTGAGTGAACATGGTGTGGAACATGCGTGTACCCTTATTGTTTGAAAGGCTAAGACAGTAAAATTAAGGTCACCATGGGGTGCATAGATTTTTGCTTCAAAACAAAAACAAGGACTGAGGAATGTGGCCCAATGGTCGAATGTTTTAGGAACATGCTCAAGGATATTTACAGTGAGAATTTTGGAAATTCGTGTTTAAAAAAAAAGCCACAGAACTATTAATTCATTTTAAGCCCAGGTTTGGGGTAGGGCTGCGTCAGATTGTCCACAGCAGCTGACTATGACTTTACTCATGCTCTAGCAAGGGCATGATTTTGCCAGCTGCAAATAGTTTCTGTGGTTGTGTGATATGCGGAATTCTGGGGAGTTATTAGAGGTTATATAAATGCTAGGACCCCAAGAAGCAGAGTAGGTTGTTGGTTGTTGCTGGTTGCTGTTGGTCACTGTTTGTTAAGTAGTTGTGCACAAAGAAGAAACAAGAAGAAATTAGATATCCTGATGGTGAAGATCAAACTTGCCCCAATGTCCCTAATCAGCAGGAAGTATTCTAATGATAATGTCACCCCCTTTCTGACCCCTGACTTTTTTTTTATTATTTTAAACTCTTATTGCATTATGATGAGAAAAGCTATGTGATTTCAATTTATCTGAATTTGTTAACATTTAAAAACATTTTAAGTAAATAGAATTAAATCACATTCTTGTTTCCCTTTTATACCCCCACTCCTCCCAGAGACCCCCCTTCAATACCTACAATATCTTTTTTGTCATATTCATCTTAAAATTTATAAAATATTATAACAATAAAAATAAGTATTATAAAAGTTGTTTGATATAAAACAACAATTTAACAGTCTTATGTAGATGCTTGTCTACAGCAATACTGAAAATACATACGTTTTTCTCAATATAAATTTTAAATAACTCCAAACATATTAACTATATACTTAAAAATAATACATTACTACTAGTATTTTCTTAAATAAACATAAATATATAAAGTCTTTTTGTTTGTTTTGTATTTAATAGAGTTTAAAATCTTTACTCTTACTATGGTACAAGCCTAAAATAAGAACAATTTTTAGACATTGGATTTCATTGTAATAAGGCTGTACTTCAATGACCCTCACATCACCAAAGTATTTTACATCCATTGTAGCTAAACTGAGAGTTGATAGTTCTGCTGCACCAAGAAATGAATAATAGGCTTGATTTTGAGTTCATACTTCCTGCTATGGTCAAAGCTATTTGACTTAGTGAATTTATTCTCAGCACACAGAGAACAGGTTACATTCATTTAAGAAATGGTATAGGTATTAAGATGGTCTATACATAAAGTCATTCACCAACTGTTTCTGCTTGGAGGGTGGCACAGACATTAGGTGAGGATAAGAATTTGGTTCATTAGCTGTGATAATTTGGAAAAGCATTCATCTCAGAGAAAGAGTAACTTACAAAGTCGTCTTCTTCAAACTTGATACAAGAGTTACAAACGTCAAGCAAAGCATTCAGTCTCACTCTGTGTTGTTCTCTTACAAGCCACCTCCCTAGTTAATCGTCTGTTTCTTTTGGGTATATAAATACTTTTGAAATATATAAGCTGTTCTGAAAACCATAGAATAGTATAAAGACATGAAATAAACAATACTACTAATAGGCTGAGATAGGAGAAGCAAGATTTCAAGACCCTTATGTTGTACACAGCCAGACAGTCTCAAACAAACAAGCTGAAATTGTATATAGATTGTACAATGTTGGACCTATTTCTTCACTTACCAAATTAGAGAGACCATTGGATGACAATCAACAAGTTTCTAATTCCTCATTCTTTTGGATTTCAATCAATTAGGATATGTTGGTAATATTAATTTTCATATTAAGATATTAACAAAAGTAATTGTCACTTCCTGTTGTTTTTGTTGTAAGAGGTGGAATTAAGTTTGTGTGGATTTGTTGAAAGTTTACCTTCTTGCTTCTTGTAGGGTGTAATTTTGCTCCTTATGTTGATGTTTTTCATCTATTATCCTTTGTAGGGCTGGATTTATGGAAAGAGATTGTGTAAATTCTGTTTTGTCATGGAATATCTTGTTTTCTCCATCTATGGTAATTGAGAGTTTTGCTGGATATAGTAGCCATGACTGGCATTTGTGTTCTCTTAGGGTCTGTATGACATCTGCCCAAGATATTCTAGCTTTCATAGTCTCTG
>NW_022196902.1:10448027-10460720 GCF_008632895.1 Mastomys coucha
TCCTGTGATCCTGGGCTTGTTAGATCACCTGGGAGTGGGACTTCCTCTCTGTGTTGTGGTACTGGCTGTAGAACTTGTGCCCAAGGTCTGCTCTGGACACCAGCCCAGACAGACCGGAAGGAACCCAAGTCACTGGGCTGGTGGAGTTCCTGTGTGCCTGGTCCCGCTGGTCCCAGTTACTCCCAGTGTTGGGACAGATGTTGGGTCCTCCTCACCTCTGATCCAGGGTATGTCAGAATGCCTGGGAGTGCAGCTTGCTCCTCCTCACCTCTGATCCTGGGTGTGTTGGAGCGCCTAGGAGTGGAGCTTGCTCTGGGTGTTGTGGGCCTGGCTGCAGAGCTTGTGCCCAAGGTCTGCTCTGGACACCAGCCCAGACAGACCAGAAGGAACCCCCTCTCTCTGACCCCTGACTTTTTTAAGAATCTCTTTCCTTTACTCTCTATCTTTTTTTCTTTCTTATCTAGTGTTAGGGAGTCGAAAGGGTAGAAGAAAAAGGGTGGAAAAGGGTGAAAGAATAACCCACAAAGTAGCAGAAGATAAGCTACAGCTACCTCTCAAAGCCTAACTATGCTCTCAAAGATTGTGTTATAATGAGAAACCTTATAGTTATAATCCAGTAATCAATTCTGAGATAACATTTGAAAATTGTACATTTTAGTTCTTTTCCTTTGTTATAACAGTATCCCTCACCAGAGTAATTTCTAAAGATGATAGACTAATTTAGTTCATAGTTTTAGGAGTTCAGTATTGTGGTCTTGACATTTGCTTGGTTTCTGGCAAGGGGCTAATTTAGCTTCAGCTCATGGTGGAAAAAAAGGACAGACTGCAGTATATGAAAGAGAATTGCAGGTACAAGAGTGGGAGGATACAAAAGTGCTGGCTTTGCTTGATAACCAGCTTTCTCAAGATCCATCCCACCATGAGGCTACAACCTCCATGACCTAATTACCACCAAAAGGACCAACCTCCAAAGCTTCATTAGCATAAAATCTCAATGTGATTCATCCAGGGGACCAAGCATATCTGAACCACAGAACAGTGTAGGATATAGGTGGAAGTTTAAAAGTTATTATGTGCATATGAATATGCAGTTATTCCAGTACTACCTGCTAGAAAGGTGGTCCTTATTCCATGGATACTTTTATGCCTTTGTCAAAGGTGAGTTGTTAATGGATACATGAATCAATTTCTTATCTTACTACTCTGTTTATTGGTATTCATCAACAACACACAGACTTGAGTCCCACTTTTATTTGCTATGTTGTAATCATGCAGAGTTACCCTTCAAATATGATGTATTTTTTTTTCAAAGTTTTTAGCTGTTGATGTTCTTGGTATTTTCATACCAACTTGTCAGTTACTACCAAAATGATAGCTGAATTTTTTTATCTTTACTTATTTATTTACTATGAACAGAGTCTCACTGTGTAACCCAGGCTGTTGTTAATGCTGAGTTCCCATTGCCTTAGCCTACCAAATGCTAAAGTTATAGGCATGTACTGACTGCATATCCTGTTTAGAGTTTTTGTTTTGTTTTGTTTTGTTTTAATTTAGGTAAAGTAGTTCAGGGGTAGCACAGACCTATGTATAATCTCTCCACCTGGTACATGAAGGCAAGAAGATTAAGGTAATGTTCAAGTGGATTATTGGGACATGTCTCATACTTGTATATGTGCATATATATATACATATATATATATATAAACGTGTGTGTGTGTGTATGTATGTGTATACATGTGTGACTGTGTATTAAAGTTAACATAACAAGTAGGTTAGTGTAGTGGCATCTCCTTATAATCCCATCTACTCAGGAGGCTGAGTTAGAACTTTATGAAGTCAAGGCTAGCCCATCTCAAAAGATTTTCACATAAGGTAAAACTTAACAATTTAACTTGCCTTCCTTCCTTCTTTCCTTCCTTCCTTCCTTTCTTCCTTACATTTTTTGTTTACTTAGTTCTTTTGGTTTGTTTATTTGTTTTTGACAGCCTTGACTATCCTAGAACTCCCTTTGTAGACCAAGCTGACCATAAAATCACAGTACTGGGATTGAAGGTATATGTCACCATGCCCAGCTAACTTAGCTTTTCTTAAACACATTTTAGTAAATTTTACTTACAAAGTTGTATTAGCATCAGTATTATTTAAGTCAGCATTTTCATCCCCCGACTCCAGAACATCCTTGTGTCCCTTCCTAGTAGGCTCCCATCACTCTGGAAGAACCCTTTCCATGTCTATGAATTTGTGCATCTGTGAATTTGTGGACCTTTTATATAAATGAAATTATACATCCTGGGAAAATGCTTCAGTGGTTAAGAGTGCTTGCTGCACAGGCTTGACAGAGTTTGTATCCCAACACCCAAGTAACAAAGCAAGAGTCCTTCATTTGCTCTCATATATCAAAGTTGGGCAGAGACAGTTAGATTGCTGGGGATTGCTCACTTCCACCCTACCCAAAAAGTATAAGCTTCAGGTTCAGGGACGGATACTGCCTCACAGGAATAGGTGAAGAGACTGGTAAAGGAGGATACCCAATGTACTCTGTGTACATGCACCACTTATGCGCATATAGCACACACAGACAGACAGACAGACATACACACACACACACACACACACACACATACTACATAAAGTCAGAATAAATGAAATGATGCAATATATGACTTTAAATGTTTTTTTTTTCCAACATTTGAGATTAAACCTAGGGCTTTGCACATGTACTGTCACCACACTGTTCCCTAGACCTTCTTCCATTTAGCCTAATGTTCTCATGGTTCATCTATGTTCTAGCAGGTATCACCTGGTTGATAACACATTGATTACATGCACCAGTTTGAGGAGAACTAACACCTCCCCTCCCTTGATTCTTTGATACAGCAGTTAGCTGGTGTTGATTCATGATTCTCCTGACTTCATCCTCAATGCTGAAATTATATGTACCACCATATGTAGGTGAAAATTGAAAACTTGATGTTGAATGTTCAAACCAGGAAAAAAGTATTTCTTAGCTTACATCTTCCTTAGTTTCCTATAGTAATACTGTACTTTTTTGTTTTATTGATTAGCTTATTTTTACCCATTGTACATTAAATAATTACAGTTTTATATTAAGTATTATATATTTATTATTTATTTAGTGCCTATATGTGTGATACATGTATGTGCATGTACGCTCATGTATGTGAAGTGTATGTGCTATGGCATATGTTGGGAGGTCAGAAGACAACTTGTAGGTATTGGCTTTCTCCTTCCATCAGCAATAGAATTCAGGTCCTCAGCCCTGATATGAAGGCAGCTTTACTTGCTTTAATGTGGAGGTTTTGCAAATATTTTTGTCAGACTTATTTTCAACTATCAAAATAAACTAATTTCTTTGCGACAGAGTTTCATGTAGCCCATGCTAGCTGCTAACTTGGACTTGATTTATGAATGATATAGGGACTTCATATTCTCCTGCCTCCACCTTCTGAGTGCTGGGATTACAGGCATGAACCACTCATCATGTTTAGTTTTATGTGGTCCTGGAGACAAGGCCATGGCTCTACATGTATGTTGAGAGCTTTTGGTGCTGCTTCTAGGAATTTGGCATTTGTCACTGGGCTTGGACAAGGAAGTAGGCCCAGATAAGAATATTAGAAACAGTGACCATGGGGCTTTGTTTACTACTTTGCTGAATTCCTACATTATGTGATCTCTTTGCTTACTACTTTACTTAATTACTATGTTGTGTGATCTTGTTACTACTTCAGTTGATTACTTTGTCTTTGATCTAAGAATTGACCATGTTTTTTTTTTTTGTATATACCTATACTGGTATAAAAGCAGGCTGGAGAGAAATAAGGCTGCTTCAACCTCAGCACTGGCTGGAGTCATGTTGTAATTTTATCTAAATATTTTTCCTTTTCGATCCTCATTCCCTTGCTTGAGACCCTATTAACTAACTGAGCTGACTTGGTTAGATGGCGCCCAATCTGGGGCTTGGGTAAGGGGGATACAGTGAAGGACACCACTGAGAGAGGAGCACTCAAAAAGGAAAATGAAAGGTAAAGGAAAAATGAAAGACTTGGGCCAGTGGTGAATAAATTTTGTAAAAAGAGACAAGGTACTGGTAGAATGTTGTAACCTCCCCCATTAGCTAAGCCATCAGACACACTGCCAGCCTCTGCCTGAAAGCCACTATCCTGCCTGGGGAGCTAAACAAAGGCTCTCTGCAGACTGGCACCTCTCCTCAGAAACAGCAGCTTGGAAGTCCACCCCCTGAACTACAAGACTGTTCATCGCCTGAAGGCTTGCAAATTGCTGGGACATTGGCGCCTGACCGATACTGCAGTGTTTATGCTATGCAAACATCATGGAACCTAGAGACTTGCTTTTGTTTTCATACTACTATAAAAACCTGCCCTCCCCCCGAGAAAAGTTGCAACCTTGATTGGAATATTTTCTTGGTTTCGTTATTTCTCTCGGAATTCGAACCCTTTCTTTCCAGGTCCCTGTCCTTCTCCCAGGAAGAACTCAGTTCATGAAACTGTGGCAGTTTCAGGTGGTGCAAGAACATTGGCCCAGACATGGAGGGTAAACAGAGGACACACTCTCAGAAGCAGAGCTCTGCCAAGGATCAGAAGAAAAGGTCGTACATCATCCTGCACGTTAGGCAGTTTTTATGCTGGTGCTATCCTTATTTTCATTTTGTAGAAGTGTTGCTGTGTGTGTGCAAGAGGTTACAGGATAGGTTGAGTTTAGCGCTGACCCAGTGTTAACCTCACCTAGGGGTTGTGACAGTGAAATGGGTTTGAATAAGTTCAAGGCAGCGGTGCGAAGTACAGAAAAGCTGCTTTAGGTGAGAGGAATAAGGGTGGAAGAAATAGCATTGAAAGATCTTTCAGATGAGATAGAATCTTATTGCCCATGGCTTCAAGAAGTAAGAATTTTAAATAAAAAAAAACCTGGGAAAAAATTGGAACAGCCCTAAGAAACAATCAGGTGGATAGATTCACCCTCTGCCTTTGGGCACTAGTAAAGGAAATCATAGAGGAGAAAGAAATGTGGGTGTCAAATAGCGAACTGAGATCCCAGGAGTCAGATAGTACAGATGTGGAAAGTGAAGAGAGTCAGAAAACTTCCTCAGAAAGCAGATCTGCTAGGTATTGTGGAGTAGAGTGACTTCCATGCACATCATCTGCTCCTTCTATGTCCACTATGGCAGGAGAGATGGCTCAGAGAGATTTACAATTAAGTAAATTGGAGTTTGAAATCAAGTTGCAGAAATTAAATAATGAGCTAAAAGAACTAAAGACGATAATCAGGCAAAGAAGGGACAGCAATCTTGAGACAGGTCAATCACCGTTAGAAAAGGCCATAAAATGGGCTCACGAAAATGGGCAAGACACATCTGGAGTGCTAGTGTTTCCTGTGGTTGAAAGGTTTGATCAGCAAAACAATAGAATCAGACAATATCAGACCTTAGAATTAAAGGTGATAAAGGATCTAAAAGAAGCAGTGGCTCAGTATGGGCCAACAGCCCCGTTTATGCAGGTACTATAAGACAATGTAATAGAGTCAAATTTAACACCTCAAGATTGGAGAATGTTATGTAGGGCTACATTGGCAGGAGGTGATTCTTTGCTTTGGAGTTCGGAATGGCAGTAAGTCAGCAAGAGAACTGCCGCACAGAATGCTCAGTCAGATAATCCAGACTGGAATCTAGACATGTTCTTGTGGGAAGGGCAGTATGAAGGAAATGCTAATCAGATTGGGTACCCTGCTGAAGTGTATGCTCAAATCTCGATGGCAGTGCAGCAAGCTTGGATTCAATTGCCTATGAAAGGTGAGGTTAATAGAAGCCTAGCTGGCATCCAACAAGGTCCAGATGAGCTCTTCCAAAATTTTGTAGCTAGGTTACAGCAGGCTGCTAGTAGAATTCTTGGAGAATCTCATACAGACAGTCCATTTATTACACAATTGGCTTATGAGAATGCTAACGTAGCGTGCAGAGCCGCTATTCACCACACAAGGGTTGGATGGATTTAGCTGGATATATTCACCTTTGTGCAGATATTGGGCCTTCTAATAACCAAGGTTTGGCAATGGCAGGGGCGTTGAAGGGAACTACGGTTCAAGAGATCTTGGCTCAAAAGCAGGAAAATAAAGGGTGTTTTAAATGTGGAGGTCTTATCATACTTAGTCATTTTAAGTATGATTGCCCTAGGAAACCAGGGGCCACAAGCAGGCAGCAGTCAGGCGGTGCCTCAAGAACCTGTCCTCAATGCAGGAGGGGGAAACATTGGGCCAGAGATTGTAGATCCAAAATAGGCATCCAAGGCAAACAAATGGTGGGGGCAGCCCCAGGGCTCCATCCTAAAACAACAGGCAGCAGATGGGGCCGTGAGGCTGCTTCCCAGCCGAGGAAATCCATCTTTGAACTTTTCAGGGAAACCCCAGGATTTTAGAGAGAATTGAGGACTCACACCTAGTCAATTATGGCAAATAGATGTTACTCATTTATGATTTTGGAAAAGTAAAATATGTACATGTGACTATTGATTCCTTCTCAGGCTTTCTTGTTGCAACTGCTTTAACAGGAAAGGCAACAAAAAATGTAATTACTCATTACCTACATTGTTTTTCTGTGTTGGGTGTTATTACCTGTATTAGTAGGATTTGTTATAATTCTCAATGGCAAGGTATTGTAGAATGGGCCCATGGAACTTTAAAACCGTATCTTCATAAAATAAAAAAGGAGGAATTATGTCCCTGTACATCACAAATTTATTTAAACCTTTAAAAATTTATATGCCAAGGAACTCTCTTCTGAGTGTCTATGGCACGCTACAACTTGACATACTTATGCCTATGTGAAATGGAAGGATACAGTGACAGACCAGTGGCATGACCCCAATCCTGTTCTCATATGGAGAAGAGGCAATGTTTGTGTTTTTTCACAGGAAGAAAATGGGGCACAGTGGTTGCCAGAAAGGCTGGTGTGACAAATGGAACAGTCCCACCTTCCTGGTAACTCCCTTAGTGATGATAATGGTGGTTCCTACACACAGTGAAGTCTACAGGGCCTATGTTCCTTACCTACCACTGATAGGTAAGGACACACATCCAGCAGTGTGTTCTAGACTGAAGATTCTTGTGCTTGGATCTCCATGGATTGAAGGGCCAACTTATAATAAGACTTTTAATGCAATTAGTGATGGGATTTCTGTTTGCTTTGTAAAGTATAGTATGGGTGTATTTCTGTGTTTCCTTAATATTGGAATCTTTGATTAATTGGTCATGTGAAAATTACTTTTGTTTCTTCTATGGTATTTAATTTAAGTTGTATTGATTATACTCTTTCCAATTGTGTTAATGTATTGAAATCTTGTAACCCTCCTGCTTGACCCTGCCTGACTCACATAACCACACCTCTCTGCCCACCTCCTGCTATTTGCCACGCCTCGCTCCTGATTCCAGTTACATTGGAAGTCCTGCCTCTACAGAGACTAAAGAGGCTCCTGATTGGGCCTATATGCTGATGAACTTGGGGGAGGGGTTTTGCCTCACCTATTCTACCTGTTGGCTTGTAACAAAGGGCATTGTTAAATCCAAGATGGCTGAGTGATCACACTTGAATGCTGTCTAATTTTGAACCTTCCACGTGGATTAAGGTAACATAAACATGGCTTGCCAATTTTCTCCTTACTCCATATTCCAGAAAACCCTTTCCTATTGTTGCCGCTGGCCGGCAACAGGTGGCGCCAGACGTGGGGCTGGATTGGAGCAAAAAGGAACAGAAATCTCTTTAATAAATATATTAAGGTATAGAGGGCAGAATGTGTCGATATGGACAGCCAAAGTGCTGTGTTAAGATGGCCAAGGGTGCCGGGGTACGGTGAGATCACCAGGATAATGGCAAATTTGCCATGGACGTAGCTATTTCTCATGGTAAGTGACTTGGTTGCAGGGTTATTTAGAAGGCTGATTGACTCCAGGGAGATGGAGACAGCCTTTTCCCCTAAAAGCTCTGGGTTTGGAGAGCTAACGGGAGCCTCCCAGAATGCGGAGGTACAGCACAGCAAGGGCGGGCCATATGGAGGTTCCACCTTCCCTGTGCTTCTTTCGGGAGAATTCCCTGGTTTCTGTTCTGTGTTTTATGGGTTATGTTACATGTAAGTTTGTCTTGTCTTGATGGGTGAATGCTAAGTCTTTTGTCTTTGTGTCGTTATACACGTGGGGACAAAATGGCTGCAGAGGCCCCGCCCTCGCAGAGCAGAGCACTTGGGCCAAGAGTTTCTTTTGTCCCGTGCTGGCTGCTCTGACTGGGGACCCGAGTGGAGAAAGATGGTCCCAGGATCCCCAGTGGGAGCGTGCCTGGCAGTGCGAGGGCACTGCGCTGAGGGGCTGTGTGTTGGCGTTTAGTAGTTCCTCGGGAGAATACAGCCTCCTAACAGCCTGGCCATGGCCGCGCAGTCATGGCTGCCCAGGCCAGGTGACATGGGGGCGCTCGCTGCGGTTTTGTGGGCGCTTGGTGCCCACAAAACCGTAGCTGAGAGTTTCCATTGTTCTATGCCTGCAGCACGACAACGGAGCTGACAGAGCTCCCAAGCTGCAAGTTTCCGTTGTTCCCTGTGCGAGATGGCATGGACCCCTAACAGTCTGGCCGAGCCTTCAGGGCTGTGCGGGCGGCTCGGGGCTGCCTGCTTTTCTTGTTCCCTAGTGGGCAGACGGCTGGCGAGCTTGGAGCTGCCCCAGACTTAAGGCCCCGCGGGGCTGCGCCAGGGTCGCGTGGGGGCTGCGCTGAGCCTAACGCGAGCTTGTTGGAGCCTACAACACTCTGGGTCAGTCATGGAGTTCAGCGACCTGCGACCGGGTGGCCACGCTCATAGGCAACTTGGCGGGCAGGCCGGCCCTCCCTCTAGCCACACATCTGAAGAGGCTGGGTGGAAGAGACGACCCAGACCCCAGACGGCAGGCAGGCAGGAAGGACCTGCGACCCCAGCTCGACCGGGTTTGGCAGCAGGGCAGTGCAGTGGCTACCATGGCTGCGTGCATGTGCTCGGATGCTCGCCTCTGCTCAGCGCCATTACGCACACGCAGTTTCGCAACCACTTAGCGCCATCTAGTGGCATGATAATAAATTACAAGCTAGTGATTCTCAACGGCTGATTGGGCTTTCAAAGTCACAGGCAAGAAGTAAAAAATGCTCAGATTTTTTTATTACCTCAAAAAGAGGCATTTTTATGTTTTCTTCATATATTACAAGATATCCCAATAGACAGTTCATTGGAGATAGAACTCTGTTCTTTCTGGAAACAGGTAAATAAAATTAGTTAACTAAAAACTAGTTAAGTAGTGGGTGTGAACCAAATGTGGGTACACACCTCTTTTTTCTCAGCGTTTGGGAGACAGAGACAGGTTTGTAATTCTAAATTAAAGGCTGTTTTTTATAGATAATTAAAAGCTTAGTTTTAAATTTCTTAATCAATTTATAAGATTTCATTTGGTTTCTAGCTAGTCTTAAAGGTATATGTTCTATGATTATTAATCTTAAGTCATTAGACTTTGTTTATTATCGTTACATCTATTATGAAAGGCTAGGTTTAAGCTAATAACTAATAAATATAGTCCAAGGGTGGCCAACACGTGTCCACATATTTTATTATTGTGAGCAAATAAGCTTGCTTCTCCTTAACTGAGAGCCCAACAAGTTATGAACAATAACTTGTCTCTAGCCCAAAAATGGGTTGGCCTCACTCTGGCACGTTGTCATCTGCTTCCTGCTTTAAGACAGGGTTTCTCTGTGTAGCCCTGGCTGTCCTGGAACTCACTCTGTAGACCAGGCTGGCCTCGGGCTCAGAAATCTACCTGTCTCTGCCTCCTAAGTGCTGGGACTGGGAGCATGTGCCACCACTGCCCGACATTCAGTTGTGCAGCCCAGGCTGGCCTCGAACTATTATACTAACCAGGCCTAAGAAAGTCTTCCTAAATTTTTCCTCTCCCTTACTTCTAGAAAATCGTTTTTTAGGCAAAAACTGGGACTTTAGAAAATGAGTAAAGTCATAGAACATATAGAATAATTACTATCTGGCTTGCCTATTCCATGTAATGTTATTATATATTTAAAATTGTTTTCCTCTCTACATTCCTTATAATTTTAAAGATTAAAAAAGATATTGCCTTTAATATTGGGTAACAAATTACATTTAATCAATTACACCTCTTTAACAAAGAGAACATTAATACAACATCTCTCATATCCTATATAAAGTTTAATATCTTATTATGAAGCTGTTATATATAAATAAAAATTATATGATATATTCATGAAAATATTTTAGAGAAATTGTTTAAAAATATTTTTCATTCATTTACACCTAAATAGACATCTGTTTCTTTAACAAGCAATTAAATTGGTTATTACAAAATATTAATTGATATTTGACTTATTACTTAATAAAAAGTTTTTTAGACAAAAATTGATATTTCTCTAAAGTAAACAAATTGTTTTAACTCATACTTTATAAACTTATATATAAGACACATGCTTTATTTTATGTGTGTGAGTACACTATAACTATACAGATGGCCATGAGCTATCATGTGTGTTTGCTGAAAATTAAACTCAGGACCTTCTGCTGATCCTACTTGCTCCAGTGTAATTCACTGTGACTGTCTTTGGACGCACCAGAAGAGGGCATCTGGTATCACTGTGGGTGGTTGTGGGCTACCATGTGGTTGTTGAGATCCGAACTCAGGACCTTCGGAGGAGCAGTCGGTGCTCTTACCTGCTGGGCCATCTTGCCCAACGCTAAGTCACATGATTTATTCTCATAATTTTCTCCCTGTGTCTACACATATAATCAAATTGTGTGCTATAGTTTCTATTTGTCAAGTATTAAAATTAAGCCTTATATGTATATGGTGCCCATATATAGATACATATATATATTTAAATTCTCTATTACTTATGTTATCTAGACATTTTTAACGTATAATTTTAATTTCAAAATTAAAATTAAAATATACACATGTGACTATTTCTTCTCAGGCTTTTAAGCTATTATTGCTTAAACATAAATGATATATTAATTGGTTGTTGTCTATACTATGCTTCTATATTTAATATTCCTTATGTAACTGACTATTACAGTCAAACATTTAAGACATGTTGTCAATAATTTATGATTCTCAAAGACAACATTTACTCAATGTGCACTTTGCACTTTGAGAATTCTATATTTTAATATTAGAAGGAGGGGGGATAAGCACTGCACTGCACTCCACCCCAGGAACATTTTGTTTTTAACTTGTGTTTAAAGGCATGCTTTGCTTTTTGTGATTATGTTAAATAATATTTCATTTTTGGCCTCTTTTAAGGCATACTTCGCTTATTGCTCATGTTTAAAGGCATGTTGCCTTTCACTTGTCTTAAAATCCATAATGGAAAATCTTTTTATAAACATATTTTTGTGCCAAGAATATTGGCTAAACGTTTTTACTGGCCAGCAAAGTTTGCTTGGCTGAAATGAAATCCACCTTTTTCTTTTTCTTTTTTTTTTCCACTTTTTTCTAAGAGTCAACATTGTCTTCCCTCAATACCTAGAGGCCAAGCCTTGGACCTAAGTGTTGCTAATTTGCAACTAAAGTGCCTGAGACATCTTCAAGTTATTGTTATTTTTAAACTTTTACGTTTTTATATCAAGCAGACTCATTCTCGCAGTACAAAGAAAATCAAAATTCGCTCATTCTCGGAGCCCTAATTATCTAATAAGCAGGCTCAGTTCCGGAGCCCTCCTTACCTAAAAAGCAGGCTCAGTCCCGGAGCTCTCCTTCTCCAAGCTCAATCTTGGACTTTCTAACATGAAAAGTTACTTATTGACAACTGAACTAAAGACCTATTGAAGGCAAAGCTATTGAAGAGGCTCCTAGCTTGGGAGCTACTATTTTGCAACTCAATTAGGTATCTACGCCCAGCTGCCCATCAGCACACCAGCGCTGCTTCACATGAACTTCCAGAAAAGTGGACTCCAGAGAGCCTGTGGTAGTTCCTGGACTTTGCAGGTGATAAAGGCATGTCTTGACATTATAGGCACAAAAGAGGTACATACAATAATCTGTCTCTGCGGAATGGAATGGTGTGGTGTGTCACTCCACTTACTAACACATTGTTTTTCTTAACCCCACCTTGATCTGGAGAAGGGACTCTGTTGGTGTTGGTACACAATGGCGGCCTAATACATTAATTTGTCAAGTGGATACAAACATAAAATCTTTTTTAAACATGTTTTTGTGCCAAGAATATTGGCTAAATGTTTTTACTGGACAGCAAAGTTTGCTTGGCTGAAATGGACTCCACCTTTTTCTTTTTCTTTTTTTTTTCCACCTTTTTCTAAGAATCAACATTGGCTTGCCCTCAATACCTAGAGGCCAAGCCTTGGACCTAAGCGTTGCTAATTTGCAACTAAAGTGCCTGAGACATCTTCAAGTTATTGTTATTTTTAAACTTTTAAGTTTTTATTTCAAGCAGACTCATTCTCGGCATACAAAGATAATCAAAATTTGCTCATTCTCGGAGCCCTAATTATCTAATAAGCAGGCTCAGTTCCGGAGCCGTCCTTACCTAAAAAGCAGGCTCAGTCCCGGAGCTCTCCTTCTCCAAGCTCAATCTCGGACTTTCTAACATGAAAAGTTACTTATTGACAACTGAAC
>NW_022196902.1:10463154-10496357 GCF_008632895.1 Mastomys coucha
CCTTGATCTGGAGAAGGGACTCTGTTGGTGTTGGTACACAATGGCGGCCTAATACATTAATTTGTCAAATGGATAAAAGACACAAAATCATCTTGTAAATATGTTTTTGTGCCAAGAATATTGGCTAAATGTTTTTACTGGACAGCAAAGTTTGCTTGGCTGAAATGGACTCCACCTTTTTCTTTTTCTTTTTTTTTTCCACTTTTTTCTAAGAGTCAACATTGTCTTCCCTCAATACCTAAAGGTCAATCCTTGGTCCTAAGCATTGCTAATTTGCAACCAAAGTGCCTGAGACATCTTCAAGTTATTTTTATTTTTAAACTTTTACGTTTTTATATCAAGCAGATTCATTCTCAGAGTACAAAGATAATCAAAATTCGCTCATTCTCGGAGCCCTAATTATCTAATAAGCAGGCTCAGTTCTGGAGCCCTCCTTACCTAAAAAGAAGGCTCAGTCCCGGAGCCCTCCTTACCTAAAAAGCAGGCTCAGTCCTGGAGCTCACCTTCTCCAAGCTCAATCTCGGACTTTCTAACATGAAAAGTTACTTATTGACAACTGAACTAAAGACCTATTGAAGGCAAAGCTATTGAAGAGGCTCCTAGCTTGGGAGCTACTTTTTCGCAACTCAATTAAGTATCTACGCCCAGTTGCCCATCAGCACACCAGCGCTGCTTCACATGGACTTCCAGAAAAGTGGACTCCAGAGATACTCTGGTAGTTCTTGGACTTTGCAGGTGATAAAGCCATGTCTTGACATTATAGGCAGGAAGGAGGTACATGTAATAATCTGTCTCTGCGGCTAGGTCTCTGGCGGTGTCAACCTAAGACAGAGGCATGTGCCAAGTGGCTGTGTTTTTTGAATAAACATATAATAAGCCCAGTTTGTAGAATCAAACGAGCTGCACGTGACTTTGATGACGGGTAAGATGCCATTCAGTAGAGTATTATCCACAGATTATAACCTTCAAGCACCATAAGACTTTCAGTACAAGATTTTGCCATCTAAGTATGCCTTTAACCTGCTATTTTCTAATAAAAAGGGATGAATTGTAACCCTCCTGCTTGACCTTGCCTGCCTCTCATAACCACACCTCTCTGCCCACCTCCTATTTGCCATGCTTCGCTCCTGGTTCCAGTTACATTGGAAGTCCCGCCTCTACCGAGACTAAAGAAGCTGCTGATTGGACCTCTATGCTGACGATTTCGGGGGAGGGGTTTTGCCTCACCTATTCTATCTGTTGGCTTGTAACAAAGGGCATTATTAAATCCAAGATTGCTGAGTGAACACACTTGAGTGCTGTCTAATTTTGAACCTTCCACATGGATTAAGGTAACATAAACATGGCTTGCCAATTTTCTCCTGACTCCATATTCCAGAAAACCCTTTCCTACTGTTGGCATGTCTGTTATGGTAGTCTATCAACCAGTTTTTGTATTATTGCCTGTGAGTATTACAGGGCTTTTGTATTCTGAAAAAAGACTTGCAAGTACTGGAAGAAGTCAGACTTTAAGTAGATCAAGAGGGTAGTGGGCTTGATTATTACAGGTATAGCAGCTTTGATTACATTAATAGCTATAGCACCACTGCTTCTGCAATTGCTTTGACACAAGAAGTTAAGACAGCTACTTTTGTTATTCATTTAGCAAAAATGTTACTAATGCTCAGGAGTAGTCAAGAAGATTCAGATAGACATCTAGAACAACAAATTGACATTCTTATTGATACTATTCAAACTATTGGAGAGGAGGTTCAGAGTTTAAGAATACAAGTCATCTTGAGTGTCATGGTAAATACCAATGGAAAATTCAAAGACACTTGTAGGGTATTTGGCTTAATTCTAACCCCTCTCTGGACAGTTTAGCTTTGCATAAGGAAATCACAAATTTAAGGAATACAAAGCTCAAAGTAAAACTCAGCCCAGGAATGCATAGCATTTATCTTGGTCATCCTCATTCATGGCTTAAGGTCAGTATTTTCGTCTTGGTCTAGCTTCAAGGATGGCTTATATAGCTTGATCATGTTAGCCCTTCTTGTCCTGGGAATACGTTTGTTTATGCCCATTGTGATAAAACTTGCCTTTAACAACATCAACATGTTGGCGGCCAAAATACATGGCTCAAAACTAAAAATGGATCCCCAAACAGAGTTATTAATTAACAGGCTGGTGGCCAAAGACAGATAGTTTTCTGTACAGTACATTACCGACCTTAGACAGAATTACATTGCTTTTGAAAATGTAATTCCAAGGTGGGTAAGGAAGGCATTCTTGTCAGAATCACTTAAGACAGGTGCAGTCTTGTTTATGAAATAAAAAGAGGAAAGATGTTGAGAGCTGTTGGTGCCACTTCTAGGAATTTAGCTTTTGTCACTGGGCTCAGACAAGGAAGTAGGCTCAGATAAGAATATTAGAAAATGAAAGATGAGGTTGGTGACAAAAGAAACTTAAGGAAGGATGGATTTATGTTGGCTTACAGTTCTAAGGGATGCATCACATTAGAAGGTATAACCATACTTTTTGGCTACTTTATTGGGTTTTTACACCTACCACCCTTCTCTGTCCCAATCCCTGCCAATAGCCCAACACTAGATAGGAGAGAAAGAAGTTCAGCAGGGAAAGGGGACATAGATCTCTTTAGACTGCTTCCTACTGATTAGGTGTTGAATGCCTTGGCAAGCCCAATCTTCATAGTCAGGATATCCAATTTCTTCTCGTATTGTTGCTCACAACCACTAGACAAATTGCAGCAAGAGGATCCAGCAGCAGAAGGGGAAACAGCAGCCTCTGCAGCTTCTAAGCTCTGGCATTTTTATACCCAGAATTCCAAATGTAAACTGGAAGAATCATGTGCCTGCCAGATCACAGGACAAATCATAGTAAGCTGCTGTGGACAATCTGAAGCAGCCCCATGTCTGACAACTGGATTAAAACAAAATCATATTCACATAAAATAACTGGGTTTTGAAAAAAACAAACAAATTTCTCACTACAAGTAGGGAAGGCATTCCATTAGTGGGGCAGCTGGTCACATTGCATCGTCAGTCAAGGAACTAGGACAGGAAGAGGGGTTGGACTCTAAAACCTCAAGATGTGAGTCACTTCCTCCAGCAAGGCCCCATAACCAGCACTTTCCATACAGTACATGAAATAGACATCATGAAATATTACTTACCAGCTACACTTTCTTAACTAAAAGGGTGAGCCCTGGCATGGCCCCAAGGAAAGTGTTGCTTTACCATAACTAAGCCTTCATAGGATAGGAAAAGAGGATGGAAGAACATTCGGCAGACATTACTTTCTAGGGTGGGGGAATGTTGCTCAGTGGCAAAATACTTGCCTAGCATTCCAGAAGCCCCAGGGTTTCCCATCTCTGTACCACACACATACGAAATAAATGATGCTCTCATGCAAGCATACATCAACTAGAATTTTAGAAATGGTCCTAATTTACTTTCTGTTGCTATGATAAACACTATGACAAAAGCAGCTTGGGGAGGAAAGAATTTTTATTTGGCTTGACCATCCCAATCAGTCACTGAGGGAAGCCAAAGCAGAACTCAAGGCAGGAACTGAAGCAGAGGCCATGGGGGAAATGGTGATTAATGACTTGCTCCCCATGGCTTGCTCATCCTGTTTTAGAGGACCCAGGATTGCCTACCTAAAGATGGCCCTGCCCACAGTGGGAGGGGCAAATCCACCCACATCAGTCATAAATCAAGAAAATGTTTCACAGATCTGATCAGAGGCCTGTCTGATGGAGGCAATTCCTCCATTGAGGCTCCTTGTCTCCCGGTAACCTTAGTCTGCATCAAATTGTCAAAAGCTAAACAACATTGGCATTATGTTTCCATATCCAGACTCCTGAGTCTGATGGACTATGCTGAAACCTAGCCTGTCTGTCTTACATGCTGGTTATTCCTTTGTCTATCACCCTTCCAAATTTGTTTCTTATCTGTACAATGGTGATATTAATAAAGTTTCACCCATGGCCCTGTTTGTAGATGCTAAGGTAAACCATGTACAGCCCATGGCATCTGGCCCAGTAGGATGTGTACCTTGAAGATGTCAGCCATTTTAGAAGGAAGCCCTGACTTATTCTGGGAGGACACTTCCTGTATTTTAGTTCCTACCCTCCAGCTTGAGGCACTTCATTTATATGGAGCCAGGAACACAATTCAAGTACAAACAAGTTTGCAGACAAGAATATAGTATTTGGTCCGTGGGCTTGTGGGCAAAGTTATCCAGGGCATATGTCATTGCTGGTCTGCTATACCTGACATGGTATTGCCACCCACAGCTATTAGGAGTGGCCCGCCAAGACCGCTCTGGCAGCCATGTGTAGGGTGGTTAAGCAAATCTGGAGCTGATGTCTTCAATACACTGAAAGACATAATTTGGAACCTGCAGATCATGTGAAATAAACCACTGTACTGCAGAGAAGCAGAAACCCAGGGATAAAATGATAGCTTCTCAGACATGTTCCACATGTCTCTCCAGCTGCCTGGTTGGTTCTAGTGTATAATTGAGGTGTTGACTGTGGGCCACAAAAATCTAGGCGGTTTTGAGTACCGAGCTGTCTCATGAGTTTCTTTTCTCTCTTTCATAGCCAAGATTAGCAAACATGGCTAGGTTTAGAATTCCTGGATTCAAACTACAGAGAAAGTGTTTTTTGAGGATTATAATACATGCTCTTATTTGACAATGGTTCAGTTTCCAAACCTAAAAATTATACTGGACATGTAATTTTTATGGTGTTACCACATTGATTACTTTTTAGTGTACTTTTTATCAAAAGGAAAATAATGGGATGTTATAAATCCATTTGAGGCAAAAGGTTTTGACACCTTAGTTGTATATTAAGTTATTACCAAGTTTCTGGAGCTCATCAGGTAACATGAATTGTGGCTAAATTACCAACAAAAGTTAGAGCATAATTTTTAAAATTGCAGTTCAGCTCATTTGATATAAAAATTACTTTACTCATATTATATTGCTATATTACTTTGGTACTAATATTGTATTGAAGACCCAAATGGATACACTTTTTTTTTTTTTAAAAAAAGTACTATGCAGTTAAAGTTGGGGAGATGGGACATTCAGTAAAGTGCCTGTTGCACAAACGTGAGGACCTGAGTTACATCCCTAAAGCCCATGGAAAACAGCCCCTGTGGTGTTATATTCCTTTAATCCAGGGTTCTCCTCACCCTTCCCAATGCTGGGACCCTTTAATACAGTTCCCATGTTTTGGTGACCCCCCCCCAACCAAAAATTATTTTGTTGCTATTTCATAACTAATTTTTCTACTGTTATATTTCACAATGTAAATATCTGATAGGCAGAATATCTAATATGCACACAGGCTGATAATGGCTGCTCTAATCCCAGAGATGGAAGCTCCCTGGAACTTGCTGGCCAGCCAGTCTGGTTGAATTGTGGAGCTCCAAATTCAGTGAAAAATCCTGTCTCAAAAAATAAGGTGGACAATGACAGAGGAAGACACCTGACATTTCCTTCTGGCCTCCACATGCATGTGTACGCATATGCAGACACGCATGCATGGGCATGGGCATGGGCACAAAACAGAGAGGGAGTAATGGAAGAACAAAGGAGAGCTGGTTTATAGTATTACGTTGCTAAATTGCTCTTCAGTTAGATGAGGCCCAGACTCTGGCTTTATGTAAACAGAAACCTAAGTCACGTTAGAACATCTCTTTCAGAAAAAAAGAATACACCCAAAATGTATTTTTGCATATTTTACAAAAAAGTGCGACCTTTTGAAAATATTAGTAAAAGCTTCCTTGCTGGGGCTAAGAGAAAGAAGCAAGAGAGGGGCCTCAAGCCTTCACTTTTAGTCACAGTAAATCCAGTCCTGATTAAGATATATCATGTGGGAATTGGCAATCATTCTCCAATCCCCCAAATTAGTGAAAAAACTCTGGATCTGATCCTTAGGGATGGGCAGTAATGCAGATTATCAACCACCTGCATGAAATGATGAATTATTTTGTTCTGGACAGGGTTCCCTTATCAGGTTTTATTTATTTGAGTATGATAATTTAAAACATTAACATTTTTGCATTTTTCCCAAAAGAAATAGCCAGCATTATAACTAGCTACTTTCACATACTGTGAACAACGGATAAAAAGGATTATATACTTCCCAAAGTCTTTCTCAGTGGAGATTTTTCTCCTGAAGACTTACCAAGTGTGAAAATGAGTCCCTCATCATATTTACTTATGCTCTTGAATATGTAAGCATTAGGTTTCACTGGCAGATGACTTAAAACAGGAAAGCAAAGATCTTAAATTTAAAATGAGCCCTCCATAACTAGAAAAGAACATTTTGTGTTTGTTTGTTTTCATAGCGTTCTTGGAGTTCTGTAACAAAAAATAGTGACATCATTATTACAGGTGGAAAATACAAGCAATCTCTACATATCATTCCTGAATAAACTTTTTTTCAGAGCTTACTGAGAATTAGAAAAGAATTCCTTAATTTTTCCATTTTTACTGTAGAGAATTATAGTCTGATTTTTTCCCCTCCCTGTCTCAGGTACACATCTATTTGGTCATATTTCCCCCTCTTTTTTCAGATGGCAAAGGGTGAAATAATTAAGCAGCTGAAAGAGGGAGACGAGGGATGGTGAGGAATGGAAATTGGGAAATGAAGAAACTATGACGTGTATGGAACAATACACTGTTGGGCCTTATCTTTTTCTAATGACTTCTTAGCATGCTCCTTCCTGCTCATCTCTTTCCTCTTCCCAGCTAGCCTCAATTCTACTTTCCTGTCTTTGTGTGTGTGTGTGTGTGTGTGTGTGTGTGTGTCTGTGTGTGTGTGTAGTTTTCACATTGAAATGTCTTTATCAATTGACTGTATGGTACAAACTTGGAAAGGGAGGAGAAGGTGGAATAAGAGTAACATTTTCTACGTGTGTCCCTTTCTGATGTGTTTATAGCATCTAATTTCTTAAGTAAGGAAAGCAGTACAAGGAAGAGGAACATGACAAATTCTGGAGACAAAGTCTGGAGAACATGAGACTTGTCAGAACGTGTGGTGCAGCATTTATCCAAGGGCTAGAGCAGATGGCAGCTACCAGAGCCACCAGCAGAGTCATTTCAAAGGAATGATGGATGAGAAAGCAGATTGTGGGCCGGGTGGTGGTGGTGCATGCCTTTAATCCCAGCACTTGGGAGGCAGAGGCAGGCGGATTTCTGAGTTCGAGGCCAGCCTGGTCTACAAAGTGAGTTCCAGGACAGCCAAGGCTACACAGAGAAACCCTGTCTCGAAAAACCAAAAAATAAAAAAAGCAGATTGTGGATGGTTTGTGTACCCAGAGGCCCAATGCAGATTCTTCTAGAACAGTAGTTCTATGGATCCCATGGATCATGACAACTTTGGGGGTGCTGAATGGCCCTAAAGTGGTCAGAAATGCTGGATATTTACATTACGATTCATAACAGTAGAAAAATTACAGTTACAAAGTAGCAGCAAAAAATTTTTATCGTTGAGGGTCACCACATCATGAGGAACTATATTAAAGGGTCACAGCATTAGGAAAGTTGAGAACCACTGTTATAGAAGCTTGAATATAAAGGAAGAATGGAGAAATGATTATAACTAAGTAATTAGGCAACCAAGGACAAAGAAATATATTAATCATCTAATGAGGGAGACTTGAATATTATTTCTATCTATCTATCTATCTATCTATCTATCTATCTATCTATCTATCATCTTCCATGTTTTCCTTGAATACAAACTTCTCTTTCCTTAGCCTCTTGAGGTCTAGGACAAGTGTGAGGTACCTTACTAGGGTGTATTACTATTTTTTTTAAAGATTTATTTATTTTATGTGTATGAGTACACTGTAGCTGTATAGATGGCTGTGAGCCATCATGTGGCTGCTGGGAATTGAACTCAGGACCTCTGCTCACTCTGGCCCCCCTCGCTCTGGCCTGTTCACTCTGGCATAATACACTGTAGCTGTCTTCAGACACACCAGAAGAGAGCATCAGATCTCATCATGGATGGTTGTGAGCCACCATGTGGTTGCTGGGATCCAAACTCAGGACCTTTGGAAGAGCAGTCAGTGCTCTTACCCACTGAGCCATCTCACCAGCTCATATTACTATTTTTTAAAGACAGGTTCTCATGTGTCCCAGACTAGGTTGAATTTTCTGTGTCACCAAGAATGACATTAAATTTCTTATCCTCATTGTCTGTACCTCCCAAGTGAATTATAGGTAGATTCAACTTTGTGCCATGTCTGGTTCTATGTAGTTGTGGAGATTTAATCCAGATCTTCATACATACTAGGCTACCCCGCATACAGAGAAGCTTGGGCTGGAGAGATTGCTCAGTGTGTAAGAGTTCTTATTGCTCTTTCAGAGGACCCTAGTTCAGTTCCCAGCACCCACATGCTGGCTCACAACCAGCTGTAACTACAGGGGATTTGATACCTTCTTCTGACTTTCATGTGCACCAGGCATGCATGTGGTACACATACATACATACATACATACATACATACATGCAAGTTAAACACTCATGAACATAAAATTATAAAATAGATAAATCTAAAGATTAAAACAAAACAAAAGCCTCCAAAACAACCCAAAAAAACAGACATGATTGCACACACTTATAATCCCAGCAAAAGGACAAAGAAATTTAATGTCATCCTTAGCTACATCTCAAGTTTGATGCCATCCTGGGCTACATGAGATTTTGTCTCAAAGAAGCAACACAAAAATTTTGGAGACAATTGCATGTGCTGCATAGCATAGCTGTCAAGTTGAAAGTTACTGCAACATAAAAGTCTCCAGGGCATGGCTAATGGATCTTTGTTGATTCTGAATCTGCTTCCTGAGCTCCATCTGCCCCCCTGTCAGCTTTCTCCCCTGTGGACTCTCCTTCTGTTCTTCCCTCTCAAGAATATGGTTCTTATTTCTATTGGCTGAGCAGGTGGGCATTGCCATCCTGGGGTGGAGGTCTAGGTGGTTTTCCCTTATACCTTTCATATCCAAGAGTTCTAACTCTTCTGGGCTTGCTATTTCCTTGGTGTCTGACGACTGTTTGAGTTTTCTTTAAAATCTTATAGTTGAATGAGGTAGTTTGCTTTCTTTCATAATTCAAATACAAATATTAACCCCCGAATGAAATTTCAAATTCAAGCTCTTATATGTTGGCAAGTTCAGTGTCCTACTCAACACTGCCAAGGCTGGGGACATCAGGGATCCTTTTTTCTGATAACTATTCAGTTGAGACCTACAGTGTCATAGGGCAGAACCCAACCACTTAACCACATTCAATCAAGGCCTGCCTGGGAGGTTGAGGGCAAGGAAGTGACATATGAGTTTAAATCCAAAGAGCCAACTGAACAAAGAAAATAAAGAGAAGGGAGGACGGTCAGAGCGGAGAAGAGACAGGCTGAGGCTTGTGTCATTCAGTGGAAGAGGTGGGAGAGGAGAAGGAAGTGAAGCAGGAAACAGGGCTGACAGCATGGCAGGGACTTACACCCCTGGGCTCATCATGGTCCTCAGAGATAACCCTAAAGATAACTTTTGAAAAGCCTTAGGGCTTTGAGCTGGTGAGGGCTGCAATTAGATTTGCACCTTAAGCAGATCTCTGGCTAATTGAAGACCGGGCCTAATTTCAATCTGCAGGAAAAAGACCATGTCTGTGTGTGCTAGTGGCAGAAGACACTCAGGTTTGCTGAAGTTTCCAGATGGACAAAGGTCACTGTCTCTTGGCTATAGTATCTCATGAATTCTATTCCCAAAGGGCCTCTGAAGCTTTCTTAATACCAAGATAATTTGTTACTTTCCCTCAGTGGATGATGCTAAAAACACACCAACAATTAGACTTTTGACATGGAACCAGTATTTATTACATATTAAAGAACTGGAAAATGTATAGCCTATCTGCACTGTGCTCTCATTTTCAAAATGCGTGTTACTCGAGGGCATGCTACACTCACACTTAATGAGCGTGAATGTGCACACATAAACACACGCACACTCACACACCTCCAACTTCCGTGTAGTAATCAGCATCATGGAATTTCCCTTTCTCTTCAGAAGAGTGAGAGGGAGAATGAAGAGTAGTCACCATCTCACTCACGCTGTGGCTGAGGACCTCAGGGCTCCTTCCTTTGGATGACTATTCAGTTGAGATCTCCGGTGTCATAGGGCAGAACCCAACCACATGACCTGTAACCCTCCTGGTTTGAGGCCTGCCTCTGATAGCCACACCTCTCTGCCCATCTACTGCTCTTTGCCACGCCTCCAACCTGGTTCCAGTTACATTCGAAAGCTCCACCTCCACAGAGAAACAAGGAAGTCACTGATTGGACTGACATGCTGACGTATTTGAGGGGAGTGGTTTTTGCCCCAGGTAACATACCTGTTGGGGGAACAAAGGAGGACATTAAAAAATCAAGATGGCTGAGCAGTCATGTCTCCTGTCTAATTTTTACCCTTCCACGTGGACAGGTATAATTTTGGCCACTCCTATATTCTCCTCCTATCTCTTTTATTTCTTCCTATCTCTTTTTAACTCCATATTTCCAGGTAACCCACTGTTTTAACATTGGTGCTGGTAGCCAACAATGACCACTAGTGATGTTAAATTATCCAAGAAGTACATTTGTAGAGTAGTTTCCTTCTGTTGTATTTACTACCTACCAAGTATTAAGTAGGAAGCCTTAATGCCCAAGAAAAATGAGATAGAAAAAAAATGATTGAAGGTTAGCTAACACTACAGTTAAAAAGAGTACAAAGAAGTCAAGGGACTGGAGGTTGAGAGATTTTGTGTATATTTACGTGTGTGTGTATACATGTAGTATGTGTGCAGGTACACATGCACACATGGGTACATGGGTGTGGCAGACTAGAAGTTGACATCTGATGTCTTCCTCAGTTGATTTCCACTTTATTTTTATTATTTTGAGACAGGGATTCTCACTGAACCTAGCTAAGCTGGCTATCCAACAAACTGCAGGAATCCTCCTGCCAGTACCTTTCCTGTACGGTGACTTACAGGCATGTTCCACTATGGCATGTTCTACATAGCTTCTTTTTCTGTTGGTTTGTAGGGGATTGAACTCAGGTCCCCATACTTTTTTTTTTTTAAGATTTGTTTATGTATATGAGTACACTGTAGCTGTCTTTAGACAGACCAGAGGAGGGCATCAGATCCCATTACAGATGGTTGTGAATCACCATGTGGTTGCTGGGAATTGAACTCAGGACCTCTGGAAGAGCAGCCAGTACTCTTAACCATTGAGCCATCTCTTTAGCTAAGGTCCTCATACTTGTATAACAAGCATATGGCTACCTGAGTCATCTCCTTAGCCCAACAAGGTTTTGTTTTTGTTTTCCCATGCTGGGGATTGAACCTAGGGCCTCAAGTATGGCAGGCAAGTGCTGCTCCACTGAGCTAGAGACCCCAACCCCTCAAGGAGAGTTTTTGAGAATTTTCTTAGGCAGAGCTGCACTAAAGAACGGTTTTTACCCAACAGAGGGTAAGGGGGTTGGCATTGAGTGCCACCTGGAGTGAGAGGGTATACCAAATTGTCCATTTCTTTACTATCACAACAAAATATCTGAGGTAAGTTAGGCTTATAAAGAAGTTCAATTGGGCTTATGATTTTGGAGGGGCAGGCTGAAAAGCTGCATGTACAGCTACACCTTTTGATGTATATACTAGGTATAGGATCCAGGCCTTCACAGAGTAAGCATGTGCTCAACCACTGTACTATACCCCCATCCCTGGTGAAGACCTTTAATCTGGTAATGTTTAGAGATGCTGCAGGTATTACATGGCAAGAGACAGAAAGGTGTGTGTGTGCGTTTTATATAATACAGTGGGTAAATGCCTGAGAAAAACAAAGGAAGACTTATTTAATTTGGCTCACCGTCCTTGGCTGTACCACTTCTTCTAGGCTGTGGCAAGGTACAGACACTGTGGAGGGGTTGATGGTGGAGGAGCAGGATCTAGGAAGGAGACAGCCGTGGGAATGCCAAGGCATCCCCTCCAAAACCATGCCTCCAGTGACCTGCTTTCTCCAACCAGACGCCAAATCCTATTTTCACCATCTTCCCCAACAATGCCCTCACAATATGAAGTTATTAGTGGTATTATGACAGTGGTTAAGCCAGAGTTTCTGCCGCTCCATGACTGGATTCATCAGCTGGGGACCAGGCCTTGAGCACAGGAGCACCTTTGAGGTACAAAACCATACCAGGTATGTATGTGCATATATGATCTCACATATATGTTTCTGTTTGTCTTCTGGCCTTTCATCTTATGCAGTATTCAATCATGTGGACTCTATCCTAATAGCTTTATCTAGCCCCTATCAACTCCCAAAGGTATCCCTTCCAAACACCATAGTCATATTAAGTTGCCACATCTCAGCATCTCAGAATGGGGGACTAAATTTTAACACATGCTGTCATGGGGACACATGGCCATAGCCAAAGGATTTTTCCATGTCTTTCAACAGTATCTGGGGCATTCTTCCACCAACTGTGGATCAGTGCTGACTCCCACCTGAGGAAAGTCTAACACACTGTGAAGGTGGAGGAGTGTTGTGCTGAGAGGCAATTTTCTCTTTCAACCATGAACTTGTTTTATTTTATTATTATTATTTGTTATTATCACTTATGAGGCAGGATCGTTCAAGTTGGAGGCCAGCCTATTCTACAGAGCTAGTTCCAGGACAGCCTGGGCTACACAGAGAAACCCTGTCTCGAAAAACAACAAAAGTCCATGAAAGACCATCTTTGGAACCTACTGCAGGAAGAACATTTAAAAAACGATTCGTAAAAGAAAGTCTCAGGGAGGGCAGAAAAGGCTTGAACAGTTAGAGCCTTTGCAGAGCAGAAGAAAGGAAAACCAGGATCGGGCAGAAGAAGCCATTAGAATCGATCCATTGCTTGTGCCAGGTAGTATGACCAGGTACTGGCAGTGTGGGCCCAGAAGTGCCTGCCCTGCTTTCCACTACCGTCCCAGCCCTATAGTGTGGCAGCCTGCTGGCCTGCTGGCCCGGAGTGGGAATACAGCTCCTGTAATTCTGCTCACACGGGGTTCCTGCTGGGAACTGGGAACTGGGAATGGGTTTTCATTACAGAAAGCAACTCTTCTGTGGCCTCAGCCTCTCCAGGTCCCTCCTCTCCTTCCCCCCTCCTTAAGCAGGACTTTCCCCATGTAGGCCGGCCTTGAACTCAATGACACCTCACCTTCCTGAGTGCTGGGAATTTCATTATCACACTTCTGAATTAAATTTTTGGATAAAATTACTTTGCTGGTTGAGAAGCTGAATTTAAATTCTATACATTTAGATGTTCTCCCTCACTGTCTATTTAAAATGTGTTTAAAGGCCAGGCATGCCTTTAATACTAACGTTTGGAAGGCAGAGGCAGGTGGATCTCTGAGTTTGATGCAAGCATTGTCTACAAAGTGAGTTCCAGGACAGCTAGGGCTGCACAGAGAAACCCTGTCTCAACATGCATACACGCACGTGAACACATGCAGGTACACAGGCACGCGCGCGTACACACACACACACACACACAGGCACACATACACATACACACACATACACACATACATACATACACATACACATACACACACACACACACAGACAGACACACACACAGGCACACATGCACACATACACATACACACACACACACATACATACATACACATACACACATACACACACACATACACACATACATACATACACATACACATACACACATACACACACACACACCAAAACCAACAAGAAAATCTGTTCAAGCTGAGCATAGTGGATCACACCTGTAATCCTGGCAATTAGGAAGCTAAGGCAGAAGGATTCTGTGAGTTCAAGGCTAGCTTGGACTACAAGGCAGCAAGAGACCTGCTTCAAAAAACAAAACAAACAAGAATGCTGGAGAGATAAGATTGTCTTCTGACCTCTGCACTTACACACCCAGGCTTAAGTGAGTCATTAAAAGAAAATTCAAAAAGAGGGGGTGTGACTCAGTGGCACATTTGAGGCCTGGAGTTCAAGTCCCATCATTGATAAAAGGTGTAGGAGCTGGATTCTAGCTCAGTGATAGAAAATTTGCATAGCACAATGGATGCCCTGGGTTTGATGCTTAGCATGAAAAAAAAAAGTTGAGATTGCTCCAGGATTATAAAAGATACTACAAAAATATCTTTGCCCTCCTATTAATTTATGTGGGTACACAGTTGAACTGCATTTTCAAATCATGGTACAAGACAATATGTTAACAATGATTAATTTAGTTTCAGTGGAATTTAGAAAGTAAATGTTGTATATAAGGGATTTGAAAAAAATAAAGACCTGTTACAACATAATGATGATAGTCTTTCTATTAAGAAAGGTGGAGGCTAGAGATCTGGGTCAGCGATAGAACACTGAAAAGTACTGGGCTCAGTTCTAAGTACTGGGCCAGTCCTAAGTACCAGGCGACAAAAGACAAAAACCAGAGCAAACACCTAAACAGACTCTTCTCCAACCTTCTCTTCCCCTAGAGATAAACAAGTGGCCAATAAGCACATGAAAAGATATGACTAGCTCTCAGGGAAATGCAAATCAAGACAGGTCCGGAAAGAATGGCTGTAATAATAATGAGAGATAATTACAAGTGTTTGAGAAGAGGTGGAATATTCCAGTCTGTGCTGGTGGGAATGCAAAAATGGTGCTGCCACCTGGGAACACAGCTGGTAATTTCCCCTAAGGCTAAACAGAGTTCCTATATGACCCTCAATTCGATTCCCAGGTATGTATACTTGACAGAAAGGAAAATATATGTCCCCACTAGATGTGAGTGTTTATAACATTACTCATAACAGTCAATAAGCAGAAACCAAAGGCTTGAAATATCTAGAATAAGCCAGTGTGTAAAAACCACAGGACTAAGTTGCATGTGGCTAGTATGGGATTGGAGTGTAAAGAAAACTGTGAGAAGTGACTAAACACTTCAAGTAGATGGTGGTGGTGTTTGCATGACCTTCAAAATACTAGAAAGCACGGGCTAGCTCACCATATATAGATCTTTTCATATTGTTTTGGGACAGTCTCTATACAGCTCAGTGGCAGCTGGCCTGGGAGAATTTTTGATGCTTTTGTCTGATTACAGGTGTGTGCCACTTACACACTGGCTGGCTTACATGGAAGTTTAAAGTGTTACTCATGGCCTCATGAAGTCAGGGAGGAACAAGTGGGTACATCACTTTTTCACTTCAGGACATTTCTTGAGGAAACAGAACACCCTTACGGTGTTCTGTTCTTACGGTGTTCATACGGTGCTTCATAAACATCAAGGTTTAAAAACAGCACCTGTTTCCTTTGCTTACAACCCTGTAGGTGGTCCTACTAGGTGATCTGAGATCATTAATGTCATCCGTTGTAAAACAACACCATTAACAACACGACAAGCTGATGTACAACGCGGGGTGGGGAGGAGATTGGAAAAAGTTTGTCTACTAAGCTTTTTGTTTTTTAAAGACAGGGTTTTCCTTGTAGCTCTGGCTGTCTTGGAACTCATTCTATAGACCAGGCTGGCTCGACCTCAGCCTCTCTCTGCTTCCTGAGTGCTGGGATTAAAGCCTGAGTCCTACTCCTCCCCTCCTCGTGAGTTTTCTACTTTCATGCTTGCTTTGTTCCTGTCTGGCAGAGAGGCAAACTCGCACCACTTTGGAGACTGAACGTAAGGTCAGAAAGCAGTACTGTAATGTGGGTCAGCTGCACTGTAGAAACCAAAGATCCTTTCTGAGCAAACACAGCAAGGAGGCCAAGGAGATTTTTAGCTTCGGGATATTGGACTCAGTCTCCTTAAATTCTTCCTAGCAGAAGGTTTGAGTTAGCTGGGTGTCTCGTGACGATGATCTCAAGGGTGTTGGATTTGGGTTCTAGGTTCTAGTAACCTACCTAACTCAACGCTTGAGGGATGGATGAAACAGGCAACTATCTCCGAACTGTTCGCACCTGAAGAGCAGGAAACCACTAAGGAGACACTAAGAAAAACTCCTGAAGCACTGTGGTCACCCCAGAAGTCTTGAGAGCCTTGCAGGGGAGAGACCAGGGGGCCTCAGACAGGCCGCCCGGCTTTCCCGGGAAGGCAGGACCCGGGCTCAGCCGCCACCGCGGCCGCGCAGGTGAGCTGCCGGATTCCCGGTTGGCCCCGCAGTCCGCGGCGCCCGCGTTGCGCCCCACTCGGGCCTGGGGTGCGGGCCGGGAGTGGGCCCCGGCGCCCGGGGGCTCGGCTGGGGGCGTGGGCGGCGACCCGGAGCTCGGGGACTGCTCGGCCGCCCCAGCAGGGTGCGCTGGGGCGCCGGGCGGCCAACGGCCTGGGCGCTGGGCGCGGCGGGCGCGGGAGCCGCAGGTGGTTCCCAGCCGGCCTTTCTCCTCCCCCTTCCCTTTCTCCCGCCGCCCTCCCTCGCGCCCGTGTCGGCGGCACTTCCCCCGCTTCCTCCTCCCTCTCCAATCCGGAGGGAGGGAAGGAGCCCAGGCGCTTTCCTGCCTGCAAAACTTCAGCGGGACCCGCCGCGGCCGCCCGGGAGCTGCTCCGGGAACTTCCTCAGCCGCGCTGCTCCAGAGCCCGGGAGGAGGCACGCTGCCGCGCGGGCCCCCGCCTAGGGTCTCCGAGCCGTCCCTGCGCCGCCTGGCCGCCCGGTCTCGTCCCCGCGGCAGCTGCCCCGGGACTCTCCTTTGTGTTGGATGCGGACCCGCGCCCATCGCCCTCGGGGCCCGGCGTGAAGCCCGTGATCGCCGGTCCGCCGGCACCCCGCGTGCCCAGCCATGCCCTTCCACCAACGGAGCGTGGAGCCCGCACGGCTGCGCCGGCCAGAGGAGGCGGCGCCGGCTCGGGCTGGGGACCCGCCGCTCTTCCGCTCGCTGGAGCAGGTCAGCTCGCACACCCTGGTCTGCCTGCTCGCCCAGCTGGCCGACCTGTCGCGCTGCGCTGGGGACATTTTCGGGGAGCTCGAGGGCCAGGCGGCCGCGCTGGGTCACCGCACCGCCGAGTTGCACCGTCGCCTGGACGCCCTGCACGCCGCCGTCGGGCGCCTGGACCACCGGCGAGTGAAAATCCGTGAGTGGCTGGTGGCCCCGGGGAGGGCACCGCGGCACAGAGGCGCTCGGCCAGCTGCTGCCTCCCGCCCCCTGGCGGCCCAGGCTCAGCTTTCTGACCTCCTCGGGAGCCCACGGGTGTCGGAGGGTCAGGTGGGGAGGCAGTCCAGGTAGCAAAAACGTGTGGTGAGCCCCCGATTCTGGCTTCCAAAAAATTACCTTGGAGTGGGCGCGGAGTGTGGCTTTTGGGATTGTTCAATTTCACTGCTCTGTCAGTGGGAAACTGACAAGCAGCCGCAGCTATGGCAAAAAGTGATGGTGTCCTGTCGAAGTCAAGAGATATAGAATGGTCATAGCACTTCACACTTGAGGATTAGTTTGTGGACAATCTCTAGGGACCGCAGCGAGGATTGCAGCAGCTTGTTACAGCTGCACAACTCCCCCCGACCCCCGTCCCCATCCCTGCGCATGAATTGTACCTGTGGCATTATCTCCCAAAGAAAGCAATTTTACTTTTGGCCTTGAATTTTGTTTCCTCTGTCAGACTGACTATTGGCTCTTTGCTATTTAGAGGACCTTGACCTTGACCTGGGACTCTGCCTTTGGCCCTCTTCAACCCTCCAAAATTAAGTCTTGACATTGTACTCTCCAAGTGCCCATCTTATTTCAGCAGCTTTAACTGGCTCTGATGAATGAAGCGACTGGAATTTCCTGCTGGCCCAAACTAAGAAACTTTTGAGCGTGATGCCTGGGTGGTTTCTCCCTTTCCAGTAGGTGAACTTGGTCAAAGAGTAAATTGGGGATGGTTGATGGATGGCAGGGTGGGAGGGAGGAGACACTGGTATAGCAGCCCACGCCTAGGTTTCTGCCGCTCTGTCTGCATGAAAAATGGCCCGACTTAGAATCACTTCATAAGGACGTAATCCGGAGTAGCTTGTTTTCCAGCTTGAAAACCCAAGTCACGTTTAACCGACTTGTAGCCTATGAGTTCTAGTTTTCACAAATTTAAATCTACTACTTACATACACCACTGTAATGTGTCTCTCTAGGTTGTGCATTTATCATAGGATGGCATTATATTTTTTGGTCAGTTTGATTCAGATTGTGCTAAAAACAGCCTATTATCTGTGGACAGCTTTTGACCCAGGAGAGTGGGAGGGGATGAGAAGGGGTGTGGAGTCAAAATGACCTAATAATTTATTAGGGACATATTCAAAGTATATTTGGTTCATGTGAATGATGGCCTCATACGTACTATGTGCTGTCCTAAGGGACCTTCACTGTAGACCTGGCAATCTAAGGGACCTTCACTGTAGACCTGGCAATCTAAGGGTCCTTCACTGTAGACCTGGCAATCTAAGGGACCTTCACTGTAGACCTGGCAATCTAAGGGACCTTCACTGTAGACCTGGCAATCTAAGGGACCTTCACTGTAGACCTGGCAATCTAAGGGACCTTCACTGTAGACCTGGCAATCTAAGGGACCTTCACTGTAGACCTGGCAATCTAAGGGACCTTCACTGTAAACCTGGCAATCTAAGGGACCTTCACTGTAGACCTGGCAATCCTGTTTGTTTCTGTGCCTCTTTGTATTAGGGTGTGTGTACCTGAGTGAATGAGAATTTCATCCCTGACATGCAATGTGGTGAGGCAGATCTAACTACTGGGTGAAGAACTCTAAGGGAAGTAAACAAAACAAAATAAAGAGAGCACATTCTAGTTACACAGAAGGGAGTGTGGCCCATTCTGTAACTGCAAAACAAGGCCAGTTATAAATTTTAAACTAACTTGTAGAAAAATAAACAATATTCCTAGATGTTAAAACTTTTTCTTTGCTGGCTGGAGAGATGGCTCAGAGGTTAAGGACACTGGCTGCTCTTCCAGAGGCCCCTGGTTCAATTCCCGGCACCGACATTACAGATTATGGCTACCTGTAAGTCCAGTTACTAGGGGATCCAACACCCCATACAGACAGACATACGCACATGCAAAACACCAAAGTACATAAAGTAAAAATAAACTGAAGAGAAAGACTTCTTGTTTTGCTAGTTTTGTTTTGCATTTGAATATATTTCCTCCTCCACCTCTTTCTTTTAGATGGAGACTCATATAGTCATTACTGGTCTCGAACTTACTATATAGCTAAGGCGGGCCTTGATCTCTATATCATCTTGCCTCCAGTTTCCAAGTGCTATTATATGCAAATGATATCACCTCCTGCTCACTTTGCTTTCTTTGAATATGTGTATTCCAATAAGCAATTCTGCCCAACAGTCCCCTGAATTCTCTCAAAAGTTGTTCTTTCTGAACAGTTCTCTCTGAAATGACTGAAATAATTCTTTTCAAAGTTTTCACAGGCATGTCATTTTAAGTGGCTTTAATTTCATACCAGTAATCCTGGTTGATCATTTTAATATAATCATGAAAGCTTTTGTCAAAAGTAATTATTCCTAGATCATAGGTGTGCATACCTTGAAAAAGATGAGTTATTAAAGACATTATTAGGTTTGACCCCATCTTTGCACACAACTTTTTTTGTGTGCTAAGAACTCATATATATTCCTATTCATATAATAAAACCTATATACTTATCCTATTTAGCATCTGCAGGATTCTTTTAAGGGCTCGTAGCTGCAATCCCAGCATGTGGAAGGTGCCTAGCCTTGAACTTACAGTGCTAGGATTATAGGCACCACAATGCCTGATGTATTGGTTCTTTATAAGCAGCTCTTCAAAGTTGCATCCTTCACTTGTGAACCTTTGCACTGAGAACTGACTGTAAATTGACTAATTTCATGAACTCATAACCAGAGAAGTAATCAAGGCCAAAAGACTTGAGGTGATTTGTCCAGGCCAAGGGCTGGAGCCCAGACCTTAGGCTAGCTTCCTTGCTGTCCACTGCATGTGTACCTCCCCTTTAGGAGTGTTTAGAAATAGCGACCAGAGTGTAGACACATTCCGAGAATTGTCTGAGGGCTGCCTGTGAGCCTTAATTCCATCCCTCTGGTGAGATACACCTGTTAGTGAATCTCCAGCAGCAAATATACCAGAGGGCCAGGACCCAGTTCATATTTCATTCATGGCTGCCCATATCTACCACTGTAAGGTACCAGCTGTTAGCGTTGGTGCAAGTGCCTTTATCCAGTGAGCCATCTCACCGGTCCTGTTTCCATGCAAGTAGAACTTGATTAATTTTGCTGCTGACTAAATAAGGCTAAATTGAAAATAGTCACAAGAGGCAGAAATGTGAATAATTATGTCTGGGCTCTGTTAATACCCAAGAGACTTTGTTATGCAGAAATGAGCAGATTCTCACTGGCATGGCCATGTTTTGTTTTTAAGGTCTGTGGCAGTATGCTCCCTCACCCTCAGTACTTGGGATTTGACTCAGGCCATGTTAGGAAGTACTCTATTTTAAATTTTGAGAGACAGCGTGTCTAAAGGTTGTTTATGGCCTTGATTCACATTATAGCCCAGGCAGCCTTTGAACTCGGTATATTTAGTTAGTTAGTTAGTTAGTTAGTTAGTTTTGATTTTTTGAGACAGGGTTTCTCTGTGTAGCCCTGGCTGTTCTGGAACTCACTCTGTAGATCAGGCTGTCCTTGAACTCAGAAATCCACCTGCCTCTGCCTCCCAAGGGCTGGGATTAAAGGTGTACGCCACCACTGCCTAGCTGAACTCAGTATTTTGCTTCTACCTCCAAGTAGCTAGAATTATAGACGTGGGCTTGGCCTTAAAATTAATTTTATTGAGACACAACTCCTAGATTGACCCATTCTCAGTGTGTGGGCTGGTGACTTCTAGTGTATTCAGACATGAGAAACATGACCACAGTCTATTAGAGCATTTGCATGGCCCTGAAAAGAGCCCCCACGTCATGGGAGTCATTCTCCCTTTCTTCTTGACCTCCCTACCTCCAGGTCATTGTGAGTCTACTTTCTGTCTCGGTAGATTTAACTGTTCTGAACATTCCAGACAAGTGGCCTCATGCTGTCTGTGAGCTTTGTACTTCCTTTACTAAGCAAAATGTTTCCCAGGTTCGCCATTTGCGGCTTTCCATGACTAACAATCACGTGCTCCTGGGAAGTATGACTGTGTACTAAAAACCTATCATTCTTATTGGTTTGTAATTTCTCATTACTGATGTTTTGCCTGCATGTATGTCTGTGTGAGGGTGTCAGATCTTTTGGAACTGGAGTTACAGACAGTTGTGAGCTGCCATGTGGGTCCTGGGAATTGAACTGGGGTCCTCTGGAAGAAGAGCCAGTGCTCTTAACCTCTGAGCCACCCCCTCCCCCTTTCTTATTTAATTCCAAAACCAGGTGAAATAGAAAGGCTAGGCTGTATTTTTAAGCCCAATTTATAGATCAAGAAATGAAAGTTTGGTCAGGCAATGGTGGCATACACCTTTAATCCCAGCACTTGGGAGGCAGAGGCAGGCGAATTTCTGAGTTCAAGGCCAGCCTGGTGTACAGAGTGAGTTCCAGAACAGCCAGGGCTACACAGAAAAACTCTGTCAAAAAACCAAAAAAAAAAAAAAAGAAAAAAAAAGAACAAAGAAATGAAAGTTCTAGGGCTAGTAAAAGGTGTTAATAAATAAGGTAGACTGAGTATCGTGATTTCTGCTCTAAACTCTTTTTCCTAAAAGATTTATTTATTTATATTTATTTATGTTATATGTGTGAATATTACTGTAGCTGTCTTCACATACACCAGAAGAGGGCATTGGATCCTGTAACAGATAATTGTGGGCCACCATGTGGTTGTTAGGAATTGAACTTAGAACTTCTGAAAGAATAGTCAGTGCTCTTAACCGCTGAGCCATCTCTCCAAGTCTTACTTTAAATTCTTTTCAGTTTGTTTTAAAAGCACTTACTGGGACTGAGGATGTAGCTCAGTGATAGATTGCTTACACAGCATGAGTGAAGAAAGACCTGGGTTTAGTCCCTTGCACTGCAGGAAACTGAATGTAGTAGCATGTGCCTGAAATCCAGTCCTTGGGGGATAGAGGAGAAAAGATCACAAAGTGATGGTCATTCTAGGCTACATAGTGAGTTTGAGGCTAGCCTGGGCTACCTGAGAACCTGTCTTGACAACAACAGAGAACTTCCTGAATAAATATGCAATCCTATTGCCAGTAGAGCATAGGAAAAGGCAATTTATTAGCACTTTAAAATAATAATCGTAGAAAGAAAGATTCCCCACCCTTTAGATTCTAGAACTGTTGTGAGGGCTTTGCTGTGCCGTCTAACCACAGGGTACCTTTTATACTATGGTGTGTGTCCTATCTGTGCACCCATACACAGTGGACCTGGTATGCTCTGTATAATGTCTAAGGTCAAGATGAATGCTGTTGTAGATAGGTGGGGGCAGCTCAGTGGTGGATCATGCATTTGGCTTCTGTCTGCCTTTAGCAGTTGACTTCCTTTTGAAAAGGGTAGCTTATTGGTAGAAAGGTTGTATGGGCATTGTCTTTGCATAAACAGGTCTTAGGAAATTTGGTAGACTAATGTGGGCTAATACTTGAGAGCAGTGTTTTAGGTGGTACTGCATCATCCTGCTCTTGAGAGACCGTCATCCTCTGACCTAACCAGCAGTTGGCTGATGTCAGAATAGATAGCGTTGCTTCTCCCTCAGAATGAATCTCTGCAGTGTGTGTGGCAGAGTTCTAAAGACACAGTGGCAATGTGGACTTTGCCGAGTTTCTAAGAACAGGTCCTGGCCTTCTCTTCTGGCACAAGACTTGCTTTCATTGAAGCATGCCACATACCAGGGAGGTGTTGTTGAGAGTATGGACTCCAGCCACCTTGCCTCTCGGGAGAGTTCTTACATTTACTAACAGAAACCTGCGGTAGCTGAGTGGGCAGATTGGACCATCGGGTTTGAACAGCCTGTGTGAGATCAAACAATCTTTTTCTATGTGCCTGACCTTAAGAGTTGCCTGCTTGTACCTGGTATGGTCATGCACACCTTTAATCCCAACATTTGGGAGGCAGAGGCTGGGCGGATCTCTGTGAGTTCAAGGCGAGCCTGGCTTACATAGTGAGTTCCAGGACAGCCAGAACTATATACAAAGATCCTGCTTCACAAATACATACATACATACATAAATAACCTGCTTAATAAATAAGTAAACAAACAGATAAGAATTGCCTGATGAGTGTAGTAACACACACCTGGTCGGGGGAGTGGGGCATGTAGAGACTGGAGGATAAGGAATTCAAGGCTAGACTGGGCTACTTAAGACTACCAAAGAAGAAGGGAAGGAGGAGGAAGAGAAGGAAGAGGAGGAGGAAGAAGGAAGAAAAGGAAGAAAGAAGAACAAGATCTCTTTTTATATTTTTATGCTAGAGAATTAAGTGTTCATGACTAAAAAGACCCCATTTCCATCAACATTTTATTGATTAGTTTTTATTTGCAGTTTGAGGAAGAAACTGAGGACCTTCTGAATTACCTGCCCAGTTATTCACTAGTTAGCATGTGGATGTGTGGATACTTGCATGCTGAGAAGTTAGCCACTCTTCAGCGGATCAGGCAGGTGCGAGTTTCTAGTTTGTGTGTATTCTGCCCACAGTACATTCATGCCTTCTTCCTCCTATGTAAAAAAAGAGCTGGTGTCATTATGGGAAGAGACCTGCATTTGAACGCATTTGCCATATGCTCAGATTAGTAAAAAAGGACCCAAAATAGGAGTGTGCATCCTTTGATGTAAGACCGCAGCGTACTCACTGACACAGTGCCTGGGAAGTGTGTAAAGACTCCTATACTGAGAGAATGCAATAATATAGATAAAAAAAAAAATCTCACATTAATTCATTTCATCTGTATGGATTGTTTTAGGACCAGGAGTAGTTAGTGAAGACATTGTGAGCATTAATTTTTAAGCATGCTCGTGTGTGTGTGTGTGTGTGTGTGTGTGTGTGTGTGTGTAGGTGCACATCATTGCATCACCCATGGAGACTAGAGGCATAAGATACTCAAGCCGACATGGGCAGTTGTGAGCCATCTGATGTGAAAGCTAAGAACTGAACCATCTCTTAGCCTCTTGAAAAAAGTTTTAATGAAACGGAAACATTTGAATTCCTTAATATTTTGGAAGATAATGGTTAAGCAGAAAAGTAAGGCACTCTATTCCATTTGCTTTATTTAAAAATCTTTCAAGAAAAAGGTTTATTTTAATGTTTACTCATGTGTATGATGTGTGTCAGTGTGAGTGTATACCATGTATATATCGGTACCTGCAGAGTCCATAAGAAGGACTTAGATGCCCTGGAAATCGAGTTACATTGTACTGACTGGTTTTGTGTGTCAACCTGACATAGGCTGGAGTTATCACAGAAAGGAGCTTCAGTTGAGGAAATGCCTCCATGAGATCCAGCTGTAAGGCATTTTCTCAATTAGTGATCAAGGGAGGAAGGGCCATTGTGAGTGGTGCCATCCCTGGCCTGGGAGTCCCATAAGAAAGCAAGCTGAGCAAGGCAGAGGAAGCAAGCCAGTAAGGAACATCCCTCCATGGCCCCTGCTTGAGTTCCAGTCCTGACTTCCTTTGGTGATGAACAGCGACATGGAAGTGTAAGCTGAATAAGTCCTTTCCTCCCTACCTTGCTTGATGTTGGTGGTCATGACGTTTGTGCAGGAATAGAAACACTGACTAAGACAAATTGGTACCAGCATAGTGGGATATTCCTGTGACAACCTGACCATGTTTTGGGGAGGACTGTGGAAGGACTTTGGAACTTTGAGCTAAAAGAGCCACTGGTTGTTAAGAACTCTGTGGGATGTTCTGTAGGAGCCTGGAAGATCATGTTGAGAACAGTGCAGAGATGGAGGCCTGGCTTGTGAAATTTCAGAGGGAAGATTAAAGACTCTTATCAGGCTGTTGCTGTTTTGATTGCGAAGATTCTGTGGTTTTGGTTAGCAGGGCCTGAAGAGTCAGCTGTGATTAACAAGATACCAGAACTACTAAAGGAAAACCTTTGTGTTACTGGGATGATTGATGCTGGTTAGCTGGAGTTAAGAAATTAGCGGTGATGAAGAAGAGACCAGCATCACTGAGGTGAAATCTTCTGGGAAGTGTTTTCTGAGAGGACAGAGAAGCTGTGTTCCAGAGGCAGCCACGGTTGTACCTCGTGTTGGCAGCCAGACTTGGTAATGTAGAAGAATCACCCAGGTGGTACTGGTTTTGAAACATGAAGGGGTAGCAGCTGATGCTTGGTACTGTGAGAAGCCAGGAGAGGCCATTGGTGAAGGTACAACCTTAGTGGCAGTTGAAGGCCCAGGACTTGAAGGGGTCATGCAGAGAAGTTGAGGCTGAGCACCATGAAAAGAGCCTATGAGAGGCTATTTGTGAAAGTGCAATCCAGTTGCAGCAGAAGACAACAGTGTTTTGGAGACGCCCGTACCATGACGTGACCACTAAGAACAGCAGCAGCCGTGGAGTACAGGAGCCTAGAAAACAAGGTGTGTGCAATAAAGGGCAGGGCTGGAGAAGTGACCCAAGCCCTTGGAGCTGCCCAGAAGTTAGTGAGTGGATCCCAGACATTGGCTAGTTAGAGTTTGATTTTGCTTTTGATTGTGTCTGTGTGAATCTTGAAGTAAGAGTATTTTAGTGTAGCCCACAGTTAAGAGACTTTGAATTGTAAAAGACTTTGAATTTCAAAAGAGATTGGATATCTTAAAGGATTGAAATTTTAATATGTAAGAATTAGTAATGACTGTGGGACTTTTAAAATTATTTAGATCTTGGGGATGATTAAGAAAGTAAGGGTTGAAGCTTAATAGTGATGTGTTTGTGTGTCAGGTTGATAAGGAGTCAGTTGTACTGGCTGGTTTTGTGTGTCAACTTGACACAAGCTACCACAGAGGAAGGAGCCTCCCTAGAGGAAATGCCTCCATGAGATCCAGCTGTAAAAGGCATTTTTCTCGCCAGGCAGTGGTGGCGCACGCCTTTAATCCCAGCAGTTGGGAGGCAGAGACAGATGGATTTCTGAGTTCAAGGCCAGCCTGGTCTACAGAGTGAGTTCCAGGACAGCCAGGGCTACACAGAGAAACCCTGTCTAGAAAACAAACAAACAAACAAACAAAAAAAGGCATTTTCTAATTAGTGATTAAGAGTGGGAGGGCCCATTGTGGGTGGTGCTGGTAACCTTGGGCTCTATAAGAGCAGGCTGAGCAAGCCAGGGGAAGCAAGCCAGTAAGGAACATCCCTTCATGGCCCCTGCATCAGCTCCTGCTTTCTGACCTGCTTGAGTTCTAGTCCTGACTTCCTTTGTTGATGAACGGCAATGTGGAAGTGTAAGCTAAATAAACCCTTTCCTCCCCAACTTGCTTCTTGGTCACGATGTTTGTGCAGGAGTAGAAACCCTGACTAAGACACACATGGTTGTGAGCGGCCCGGCATGGGTGCTGGGAATGGAACTTCGTCCTCTGGAAGAACAGCCATTTCTCCAGACTTTAAAGTCTTTAAAAGAGAGAGAGAGAGAGAGAGAGAGAGAGAGAGAAAAATCAAACTTTGCTGGACATGGTGGTGCCCCCGTACTTGCAGCCCAGCACTTCAGAGGCTGAGTGAGGCAGGAGGATAGCTGCGTATTTGAGCCAGCCTTGTTACATACTAAAGGGCCCCCCCCCCCCCCCCCCCCCCCCCGAGTGCTGGGAGTCCAGGCCTGTGCGATTATGCAGAGCTTTATTGATACTGTGGTGCCTGATTGAACCCAAGGCTTTGTGCATGCCAGACTAATGCTATACCAACTCATTTACTTTATCACTCGCAAAAATAAAGGTCAACTTTTAAGTATAAATTAAGATTGCTTGTCTCTAACTTAGAGGCCTGAGAACTTGCTTGTTAAAAGTTTCTGCTTAAGTTGGTTTGTATTCTGGCATGGATGAATTCTGCAAACATTGAAATTCAAAATGAGGAGAGTTTGTTTGCTGAGAGCCATGCCACTTTTGTGTATTGCTTTCAAAGGTTCTCCCTCTCTCTGTCCACTTCTCTTCCTCCCCACCTCACTCAGGGTCTCAAGCAGTTTAGGCTGGCTTAGAGTTCTTGATTCTCCTGCCTCCGCTGCCCTCTCCCCATGGGCTGGGATCTCAGGCATGCACCACCATGCCTGGCTCTTGGCCGGCCAATGCTTTGGAAAATGTGGAGCTGGAGCTTGTCTTTCAGTGGACTCCAAGGAAAGGGTATGGAGATCCCAGCCTCAAACAGTGACACGTTCCCACAATAGGAGGAAATAGAGGCTAAAGGGCTTGTGAAAGAAGAAGAGGATAGCCACATGAAAGTCCCTGGAGAAGGGCTGCTGGGCCGCCTAAGCCCTGAGGCTGAACCCATGTGAGAGAGGAAATCCAGCCCCTTTAGGCTGGGTGCATCTCAGGTCAGCCTGCTCCAACATTGTGGGCTACATTTTCCAATACTACCTGAGCCAGCTGCATATGTATGATGACACTCCTTCCTTCAGAGGAGGGAAACGAGGGGGTAGGGGGAGAGGGAGAGGGAGGGAGGGAGGGAGAGAGGGAGAGAGAGAAAGAGGGAAAGAGCTGTTTTCATCAGGAGAGTACTTGCCTAGCAAGCTGCAGGGCAGCATGCCCCTCACTGCTTAGTGGTGGGAGGTTGAGAGGTAGAGGCAGGAAGATGAGGAATTCAAGGTTATCATTGGCTACATAAAGGGTTAAAGGCCAGCATGGACTACAAAAGACCCCGCCTAAGAGAGAAAAGGGCTGAAGGCTGTCATATATTTTGAACTTAAAAATCACAAAGTCAAGCAGGGCAGTGGTGGCGCACACCTTTAATCCCAGCAGTTGGAAGGCAGAGGCAGGTGGATTTCTGAGTTCGAGGCCAGCCTGGTCTACAGAGTGTGTTCCAGGACAGCCAGGGCTACACAGAGAAACCCTGTCTTGAAACCACCCCCTCCCCTATTCCCTAACCCCCCCCCAAAAAAAAAATCACAAAGTCTGAATAGGTATGGTGGCATAGTCTGAATAACATAGGAAGAACCTGTCTTTTAAAAAGGCTTTTGGGCTCTTAAAAAGTGAGTGTGTGTGTGTGTGTGTGTGTGTGTGTGTGTGAGTGTGATGTGTGTGTGCAACCTGCAGGAGCCAGTTCTTTCCTTCTACCACAAGTTCCAGTTCCAGATACATCAGGTTTGGGTGGCAATTACTTTTACTTTGAACTATCTCGAGGCCCCCCACCCCCAGCTCCAGTAAATGACTTGCAGATGGGCAGATGTGAGACCAGTATGCATGCATGGTTCTTAGTGAGAGCTTGGGCACACAGTTGACCCTTATCCCACGTTTGCTGCTTTTGCCTTGAGGACAGGAATAGCCGAGGAGGTAGCACCTATGTGCACATTATGTCTCCGTCACCGCTGATGGTTGGCCCAGGAGGCTCCGGGAGGAGAGCTGACTAAGACCAGAGGAGAACTGGCAGGAGAGAGAAATGTGAAAACATAAGCGATTGGAAATGAAAACATCCTGCACTGATTCTGGAAGCATCTGTAGTCCCTGACAGGAATGGGGGTAGGGCTTTCCTTCTGCCTTACACAGAGCTTGGGGGCTGGGACTGGCAGCGCTTCTCCTGGGACTCTCCTGTAGATGTCCTTTTTCTTTCTCCGGCCCTTTCTCCTCTTATTTCCTCCTATTGTGGGAACTGGGAAGCCAGCTTGGCTCCTACTGAGCGTCCTAGCTGTGGAAGAGTCCCCTCCCCCCCTCCCCGCAAAGCCTCACTGCTTAGGTTTCTCTACAGTCCACAGCCTTCCTCCAGAACCTTTCCCTGGACCCACATTGACTGCTCAGCGCTCAGCTCTTCTGGGCCTTTTGGAACCCCTAGGACCATTTCATTCATCTCCTTGTTTCTTTCCCACACATTCTGAGTCATGAGCACCCGGGCTCGGTTCAAAAACAGGTTCTCAGACTCCGCCCCTGGAGATTCTGAATCTGAGGCTGGAAGAGCCCAGGCCAACAAGGCCCCAGGTGATTGTGATAAATCAAGTTTTGGAAATACCAGACTATTGTGTATTAGAAATCTGACCGGGTGGTGGAGTGGCTCCCCATTCATGGAGGGCATTGCTTCTGCCCCTTTCTGGATTCCAAGAGAATCACACAGTAATCCTTTGGTGGTTTTCTGTGTCTGAGCTGAGATCTGGCTAAGTAATTCAGTTTTCCCTCCAAGTGCCAGTCTTAGCCATTTCTTGAAGATCTGTTTTGAGTTAGCAATGGTCATTTTTAGGAGACATCTACCTTAAAAGACCTGTCTGTAGGTTCGTGGGGTGGCACTCCCCTGCATATGAAGTTACAGCTTTAAATATTTATAGTATATCTTCTAGAAATTATGTTTTCAAAACAATCGGAAGTCACTTGTATTGGAACATACCCGTAGTCATTGAATCTGGGACTTAGAACCAGAAGATCAGGAGTTTAGGGACATTCTGGACTATTGGACACCTTTTTCTAAAACAAAACAAACCCACCCACACAATTTCTCCTAAGACAAATAGAAACTCTCTGGAGTGAGACACCTCCCCCTCCCTGGCCCCTGCAGGACAGACAACTGAGATGATTCCAAAGGGGAATCTTTTATTATACCTCCCCTGGTGGCTATTATACCTCCTGTCAGTGTGTTATCAGTGATGTTATTTCTCTGATGGTGAAGTGAGTCAATTCAAGCCAGATTAGATATATTAAATGCAAGTTTATTGGGAAGCTGCTCTTGGGCAGTCGAGTTTTCTGGCCTTAAGGACCGAGGGCCAGGGAAGTCAACATGGGGAGAGAGAAGAGAGAGAAATGGGAAGAGAAAGATACAAAAAGGGCACTAGCCTAGAAACAGGAACAGAGGGGAGGGAGGGAGGGAGAGAGAGAGAGAGAGAGAGAGAGAGAGAGACAGACAGACAGAGACAGACAGACAGACAGACAGACAGACAGACCAAGCATGCAAAATGTCTGGATTATATAAGGAAAAGCCTTTGGGGGAAGGGCAGCCCAGCACCTAGGCTGTAAAGTTCATGGTTGGGGACAGGGTATGCCAGGTAGGGACTGAGGGATGTGGGAGAACCAGGAGGTCAGGTCTGCTTTATATGTAAGATATGTGCCTCAGACCCTTGTCCTGGGGTTCAAAACCAATCAGCAGCATACAAAGGCTTGTAAAGTGATGAGTTTAGAACTTTCTATCTGATAAAAATGCTCCTTGTGCAGAGACTAAGAAAGCAAAGGAAATTGAATTAAGTAGACTCTGGTATGCATAATCGGATTATGCCTGATTATACTGAGAATCACAGTTGAGGTGTTTTGCAGTCCCCACTGATGCTCCCAGCTTATGATCTGGCTGCAGGACTGTACACAGATGAGGAAACCAGCCAGTATTCCTCAGGAAGTCCCAGTTGTATTGATAATTCAGCTGGTGGACTCTCAGAGAGTGCTGGGCTGCATTCATGATGAGGGCTGAGGTTTGTGGCTGAGACAGTTGTAGCATGAATTTCAGTTTGTTGTGTGTCCCGCCAAGATACTTGAAAGGGCATTTGGTGAAATGCCTCTCTTCTGCTGATCATCTGCCACATCCCTCCAGCCCTCTGTCGGATCTTCACTTTCATGACTTTTTCTTTTCCTTCCAAGATTTCTTCACACAGACAGAAAAGTGCTAGTGTGTTGTTTCTCCTCCACTTTCCATGCACAGGATTCAGGGTTTGCCTTTAAAAGTTGTTAATGTTTTGAGGTTTAGGTATATTCCAAACATGAGCTTTGAAAGAGATGATTGAGTCTTTTCTGCATTAAGGAAGGAATTGTGTGTGTGTGTGTGTGTGTAACTCTGTTGGTAGAGTGCTTGCTCAGCATCCCTTCTATGTGGATATCCCAATGTTGAGTGTGACTTTCTCTTGTGGGATGGGCTAATAGTGCTCTAGGAGTACACTTGAGCTAGTTGTGGTGTGTCTTACTCTGACATAGTGACCTATACTTTGGAACATGAATTTAATAGCTCATGAGGTCCGCCCGGTCTTTTTAATTTTGCCTGTTGTTTTTAATCACTGGACTGTGGTGTCTTAGGTGGTACCACAATGGTGAACAGTGAGAGGCATCTGAAGGGAGCAACTGTGGTCAGTTGGGATTATTTTTCTTTAGTTATGAACCTGAGATCAAACCTGAGATCAAAAGTTTGTGATGATTTTGTACAGAAGTGGCCAGTTAAGACATGAGCCTGGAGCTTGAACTCAAAGGCACCTTTGTGTTGCACAGCCTGCTTTGTGGTTTCTTTCGAACCATAGAATTGCACTTGTGACACAGTGCCTAGGAGGGGATGTACTGGAAAGACATCGGGAGGCATGTTGCTAAGACTTAGAATTTATTACTCTCTTCCGGAAAACCAACCGTATTTTATATGTAAGATCACTTATGCTACATATAAAACAGTATCATTCCTTATAGGCCTAGCAGAGGAATATACCCGTCAGGCTAGCAGGTAATGATGTCAATTCTTCTTTCTTTTTTTCCTTACAAAGGAGATTAAATTAAGCTGGGATATCGTTGAGTAGGAGGGTGCTTACCAAACTTGTATAAGGCACTGGGGCAAAACCAAACCAAACGACAACAAAAGGACAAAAAAGAAAAGAAGCAAACAAGCATTCCTCTTCTTTTACCAGAGTGGCAGCTCCACATCTGCCTCCAGTTTGTTCACCTTGGTGGGTACCTCCTTTGACAACATGTGTGTGTGTTTATTTAGATTTACTTCAAGAGGATTTTTAAAAGAGAGGGTTGTCAGCTCTCTTGTCTGCAGTCTTGATAACCTTAGATGTCTAAAATGCAGGAGAGCTCAACTGAGAAATAGGGATACAGAGGGGTCTGGGGACTGTGAGCCAATGGTAAAGGCAACAGAATGAAGCTGCATAAATGGCCTGGGAGCAATGTCTGTGCATCCCACGAGTACTTCTTAAATAACCGGAACATGCTACGTATAAGCTACAAAGCCCAATTATAATAAAGTAAATTATTGTGTTTAATAATTAACATATATTAATGTTTGTAAGACATCTATAACTAATATTGATAGCCTATCTATTACATGCTTGTTTCGTTTAGCTTTCCTAACATTTCATAAGGGCCACAAAATTATCTCCCCTTTTAGTGATGCGGTAATGGTGCCACAGAAATGTAAATTTGTTCACCTTTTCTTGGTTTGTCAGGAGAACCTCTTCCTCTTGCTCTCCTTCCCCTCTCCTCCTCCCTTCCCCCTGCTCCTGCTCTCCCCTCCCCCCTCTCTCCCTCCCCCCCATCTCTCTTCATTGCTTCTTTCTTGTGTGCATGTGTCCACTGGTATCTGTGTAACACTGACTCCAGTTCCCAACATGTTCCATACTTATGCACAGAATCGAGCATTTCCCTCCAAAACAACTTTCAGAGGTTGAACTTTTTTTGATCCTCCTGCCTCTGCCACCCAGGTGCCGGATGACAAGCATGCCATGTCTGGCATTTTTGGTATGTTTAAACAGGGTCTTACATTATATCCCTGATAGCCTTGAATTAAGTGTGTAGCTCTGGCTGGTTTTGAACCTCTGGCAGTCCTTCCTGTCTCAGATTCCCAAATGCTGGGATCACAGGCTTATGCTACTATGCCCAGTTTCTGTTCATTTTTTCCACTTTTCAGTTCCCTGTGATACTGAAAAGCTTCTGAGTTTTTAGCTAGGGCTTAGAAAGTATTTTCTATTCTGCTTGGAATCTTTAACGTTGTTGTGCCATTTGTCCAGTAGCACATGGCCCACAGGGACAAATCAGTAGCCCATGGCCATGCTGTTGTGAATCTACAGAGGGTGAACCAAGTTTGCCTGGTTCTTTGCAGTGCCCTGGGAGACAGTCTAGCCTCTAAACACGGAGTCTTTGTTAGTGCTTCCCGTCTTTCTGGCCTGTTTTCCTCTGCCAGACATTCATGGGTCAGGGTCAGAAGACGGGAATCACACGAACAAATTCAATTTCAGTCTTGTTTTTGGTTAAGTGTTATGAGAGTTAAAAACCTCTCCTCACTTTTCTCTCTCCAGAGTCACTACATTCAGTTGCTGTGATCCTACAACTGCTTAGTGAGTGGAGGACCAGAAACATTGATAAAGCTAGCTCTCAAGTACCTCCCCC
>NW_022196902.1:10496377-10509409 GCF_008632895.1 Mastomys coucha
CCCCCCGTCCTCTCCTGTCGCCTGTAACCCAGGCTAATCTCAAACTTGCTCTATAGCCATGACAAACTTGAACTTCTGATCCTCCTAACTCTACCTCTGGAGTGCTGGATTGCAGGTATAGTCCATACCCATACCCAGTGCAGGGGATCAAACCCAGGTCCTCTTGAATGCTTAGGTGAGCTCTCTACTAACTGAGCTGTATTCTTTTTAAAAGATCCATTTATCATAAAATATACTTACAAAAGCAAAACAAACAAAAAATAGGGTGGAAATGTAATAGAGAACAAAGGAAACATGCCAGCCATCTGTGTGCAAAGCCAGTGAGTATGAAACTTATCAAGCATCTGCTTCTACTTGCAGTACTGTAAAGTCAAATAATTTATTACCCAGCTAGGGTTGAACTTTCTAAAACTTCTGTTTCAGTGCATTAGATATTAAAGACACGGGATCCCATTCTGAACCCTGTCTTTTCCTCTTCTGAATGGGTCTACCGCCTGGTGACCTTTCAACAGGCCGAAGTTTGACCTTATTCATGTCCTTTAGAACATCCAACATATTTGGGACATCACCAACTCTCTGGCTTTTTGAATGATGGCTGTCATTGCTCTTCTTAACTCCTGGGAGCTGTCTTTCCACTTTAGTAGCCAGACTGTCTATGTCATGTGTATTAGCAGATCCAGGTTGCATGGGAAGAGAACTTGGAGGCTTCAGAGAAAACTGAGGAGGAAGAGGTGGCGGGGGAGGACGAGGAAGAGGAGGAGGAGGAGAAGAAAGCACCACAACTGGAACGTGGTCCGGTTCCGCACTCAGCCCAGTGGTCATTGATGATGGTGGCACTTGCTCCATGCTAGGTCAGTCACTCAAGTTGATGAAGCCAGTCTCTCTGCTCTCTCTCAGGTCCTACATTGCCATAACTGCAGCGATCTGAGACCGGAGAAAAGTCAGCTCATCTTCAAGGGCAGCTGGCTTTTTAATTACAGCTGCACTTACAGGCAGATCAGCTGTCTGTTTTGTTCTGTCTTAGAGCAGGTGATGAGTGAACCTAAATTAATTTTGAAGGATGAAAAGGGGAGAAATTTTCCCTTCCTCCTCCTTTTTCCATATACTATGTCTAAATCTGAGACAGCTGGCTTCTTCCTCTTTTGCCACACACAAAACATCAGCAAAGGATGGAACCTTAAGTTCATAATCATCAGACTCCTTAGAGTTCGTGTGTGGGATCAACTCAAAACGAGGTCTTCGGCAAGGCTCCAGAGAAGCATTCTCCCAATGATGCGAACAATACTCCGAGCTGACCCACAGTCTTTATTTTGACATACGGGCAAATCCTATATTAAAGCTGGTTTAAGGGAACACCAAAATATGCCAGCGTGTTTCTTAATAGATTTAGAATAAAAGACATTGGTGAAGCAAGTTCAAGAAAACATTGTTCATCGATACCGTCCTGCTGCATTGCAGGCCACCAAGCTGCTGGGTAAACTCTGAACCTGATGCTGGGCGGCTGGCAGAGCCTGAGCTATATTCTTAAGTCTCTGCTTCTTTTAGTGGTAAAAAAGACTTTTAACTGCAAGTTGCTTAGTGGTGGCGCCAATTAAGAGACTTGTGACTGGTAACCATTCCCTGAAGTAGCTGTTCCCAACGGTGGCCCTCGAACCAGTGGTATCAGTATCCGCTGGTGGTGACCCCACCTACCCTTGATTCACTAGATCTGAATCTGTGGTCTGGACCCTGCAGGCTTACTTTCTGCTGTGAGAGCATCATCCTGATGTTTGTAAACCACTGCCTGTGGATGTAGATAGACTACGGCCGGCCCATGGCCAGAGGGTTGAATAAGCTTCAAGATCTTAACATCCAGACAGACTATGTGGGAGCTACCAGTCCTTAATTCCTAGCTGTTTTTTTAATGGAGCTGCTCCTTGGTGAGCAGGATATGGGCCTGAGAAGGAACAGCGGGAGTCTTGCTGGACAGACAGTAAGAGGTGCAGCTAGTGTGCCCACCCATCTATTTGGGCATTAGTAACCTGGCCCCTGGGCTCTTTAGTCTGGGATCTAGGATCATTTCTCTTTTCCCAGGGACTTCAAACAGTGTCTAGGGAGTTAGGGAGGTGATTCAGCATAGCCACAAGGCAGGGATGAACTTTTGGACCGCAGTCCCAGGAGGGGGAGGCTCACTCTTTTTGAATACTGATTATATAAGGCTTCATTTTGGGATGTTAGGTAGAGATAGTACATTCTAGTGTAACTAGGAAAAAGGTGAGTGGAATTTTTACATATGGATGAGCTGGATATGAATAACAGGAGACAGTTCTATAAGTGTGAATTAATGTGGTACTTTATTGCTTATAGTTTTACTTTAACCCATTATAAATCAACTTTTTAATTTATTCTTGTTTATATTATCTACCTGTATGTTTTCTCTTAGCATGGCATAAGTCACTACAATTTGGTTATATTAGGGAGAAATCAAAATGGTTTGGCAAAGCCCATGGAGAACAGTGGCTAAGAAATGAGATTTATCGGGGCTGGCGAGATGGCTCAGTGGTTAAGAGTACTGACTGCTCTTCCAGAGGTCCTGAGTTCAAATCCCAGCAACCACATGGTGGCTTACAACCATTTGTAATGAGATCTGACGCCCTCTTCTGGTGTGTCTGAAGACAGCTACAGTGTAGTTACATATAACAATAAATAAATCTTAAAAAAAAAAAAGAAATGAGATTTATCCAATATATACAAAGAACTCAAGAAGTTAGACTCCAGAGACTCAAATAACCCTATTAAAAATGAGGTACAGAGCTAAACAAAGAATTCTCAACTGAGGAATATCAAATGGCCGAGAAGCACCTAAAGAAATATTCAACGTCCTTAGTCATCAGGGAAATGCAAATCAAAACAACCCTTAGATTCCACCTTATACCAGTCAGAATGGCTAAGATCAAAAACTCAGGTGACAACAGATGCTGGCAAGGACGCGGAGAAAAAGGAACATTCCTCTATTGTTGGTAGGATTGCAAGCTGATACAACCACTCTGGAAATCAGTCTGTCAGTTCCTCAGAAAGTTGGACATGGTACTACTGGAGGACCCAGCTATACCACTCTTGGGCATATACCCAGAAGATGCTCCAACATGTAATAAGGACACATGCTCCATTATGTTCATAGGAGCCTTATTTATAATAGCCAGAAGCTGGAAACAACCCAGATGTCCCTCAACAGAGGAATAGATACAGAAAATGTGGTACATTTACACAATGGAGTACCACTCAGCTATTAAAAATGATGAATTCAGCTGGGCGGTGGTGGCACACGCCTTTAATCCCAGCACTTGGGAGGCAGAGGCAGGTGGACTTCTGAGTTTGAGGCCAGCCTGGTCTACAGTGTGAGTTCCAGGACAGCCAGGGCTATACACAGAAACCCTGTCTCAAAAAAAAAAAAACAAAAACCAAAAAACAAACAAAAACGATGAATTCATGAAATTCTTAGGCAAGTGGATGGAACTAGAAAATATCATTCTGAGGTCACCCAATCACAAAAGAACACACACAGTATGCACTCACTGATAAGTGGATGTTAGCTCAAAAGCTTGGAATCCGCAAGATACAATTCACAGACCACGTGAAGCTCAAGAAGAAGGAAGACGAAGTGTGGGTGCTTCGGTCCTTCTTAGAAAGGGGAACAAAATACGGAAACAAATATGGAGACAAAGTGTAGAGCAGAGATTGAAGGAAAGGCCATCCAGAGACTGCCCTACCTGGGGATCCATCCCATATATAGTCACTTAAGGCAGATACTGTTGTGGATGCCAGGAAATGCTTGTTTAAAGGAGGCTGATATAGCTGTCTCCTGAGAAGCTCTGCCAGAACCTGACAAATACAGAGGCAGACGGTCACAGCCAACCATTGGACTGAGCACAGGGTCCCGAATGGAGGAGTTAGAGAAAGGAGTGGAGCTGAAGGGGTTTGCAACCCTATAGGAAGAACAACAATATCAATCAACCAGATCCCCTTAGAGCTCCCAGGGACTAAGCCACCAACCAAGGAGTACACATGGCTCCAGCTGCATATGTAGCATCAATGGGAGGAGAGGTCCTTGATCCTATGAAGGCTAGATAGATGACCTAGTGTAGGGAATCGAGGGCAGGGAGGTGGGAGTGGGTGGATGGGTGGAGGAATACCCTCATAGAAGCAGGGAGAGCAGGGATAGGATAGGGTGTTTCTGGCGGGCGGAGGAGGGGGTTGGCAGGGAAATCGGGAAAGGGGATAACATTTGAAATGTAAATAAAGAAAATATCCAAATTTTAAAAAATGAGAGTTATTAGCTGGTGATCCTGAGTAAGTGACTCAGCCTCTGTGTGCCGTTTTCTCTCCTCTGTAATAGTCAGTGCACCCATACTGTAGACCACTTTTTTTGAGTAAAATATATACCTATGGGGTGCCTGGTCTAAGCAATAAGAATGTCAATGAATAATAAATATCACCTGTTACTTTGTTCTGGTCCTTATTATTTGTTCCAGTAGTTTTCTTTTTCTTCCCTTTCCCAGTGGGTTTAAATATCTAAATTTAGCTGGACATGGTGATGCATGCCTTTAAACCCAACACTGGGGAGGCAGAAGCAGATGTCTCTCTGTGAGTTCAAGGTCAGTGTCAGAGTGAGTTCTAGGAAAGCCAGAAGTAGTACAGAGACCTTGTTCCAACAAAAAAACCAACCAACCAAGCAAGCAAGTCTAACTTGAGAGCTGAGAAGTTGGAATGAAAGACCGGACTTAGCTGCTTGATTGTATTTTAATGATACAGGATTTATGTTCTGGCTAGTTGAATTTTCTAGCGATCTGGTGGATAAGATTGATGTCATTTTTGGGTTTGAGGACTTTATTTTTAAGAGAACATGACAGTTTAAGTATGAGGATATAGGATCTTGGCTTAAGATAGTGTGTTCTTCACATGGTACTTTGATAACATTTCTGATAGGGGTTTAGTTTTATGTTAGCCTTTTTCCTCTTCTCAGGCTGATATGAGCTAAAACCAAGTTGATGAGAAGGTTTTATTTGTAGAGTTCCAGCGTGTTGAGTTTATTGCATGCAGAAAATGTCTAACTTAGAAACCTGTTAAGTGGCAACATTAAATTGTAAGCTGCTGTGGGCTTCTGTTTCCGAGTGTAAACCGCGAGATATTAGTTTGCCTTCATTATGACAGACTCCCCGAGAAAGTAAAAACAACAACAACAACAAAAACAAAAACAAAAAAAACAAAAAAAACAAAACCAAGGGAGGTTTATTTTGGCCTTAAATTCTAGTGGTCTCAGCCCACCATCACACAGCCCCACCTCTTGGGTCCTGTGATGACCCCAAGAGCGATGAGCAGAGAGCACATGATGGTGTAAAGCTGCTTACCTCACAGTGGCTGGGAAGAGATGAGAGACGGGAAGCGTCTGGGACAAAATATGCTCTTCACAAGCTGCCTCGCCGTGGCTGTGGGGATCACTCAGTCAGTGAAGTGTTTGCTCTGTGGGCGTGAAGGCCTGAGATTGGATCCTGGCACCCATGTAAGAGCTGGATGAGGTGACCCATCTGTAATTGCAGCACTGAGGAGGCAAGGACTCAGAGAGGTCCCTGGAACTCTCTGGCCAACTGGCCAAATCAGTGAGGGCCAGGTTCAGTGGGAGACCCTGTCTCTAAAAAGTAAGGCTGAGAGTAGATCTCTGGTTTCCACTTGTATGTACCCACACGTACACGCACTCATACACACAACCACACACTCGTGTTCACCTGTTGATTTCACCACCTTTCAGAAAGCTGGACTGAGCCTTCCACACAGATCTCTTTGCAGAGACATTCAATGGCTGGGTGGTGGCGCATATCTTTAATCCTAGACTCAGGCAAGTCTCTGAGTTTGAGGCCAGTCTGGTCTACAGAGTGAGGTCCAGGACAGCCAGGGCTACACAGAGAAACTGTGCCCCTCCCTCCACCCCCAAAGATGCAAACTGTGAAACCATGTCTAAAACATGCCCAGACCCAGGGCAGCCCTGGCCTCACGTTCTTCACCCAAGCCCATTTAACCTTGAATAGTAGCCAAATCATCATGTATGAATTTTCACCAGGGAGGCTTAGCAGCTAAGAGCGCTGGCTGTTCCTCCAGAGGACCCTGGACAGATTCTTAGCGCCCACATTACAGCTCACAACCACCTGTGATTCTAGTTCCAGGGCATCATATGCCCTGTTCTGATCTCTGTAGGCACTTCACAAACAGGATACGCAGACATACATTCAGGCAAAACACCTATATATATGTAAAATAAAATTATTAACATGAGGTTTTTCGTGGGGAAAACGATAGGCAGTAATCAAAGATGGCATCCTCCACCCCCAAATTGTGTGATCTATAAGATGGCTCATTTGCATCAGGCTTCCAGGTTCAATTTTAGAGGGTGCTAGGGATGTATTTAGGTGTATGTGTGTGGAGGAGAGCATGTCTTTATGATATAATAACATATGTGTTGGTATCAGTGTTTGGAAGCAGGGATGGGATCATAGCCAAGGTGCCCGAGTGTGTAAGATTGAGAATGTAAGCCTGTGCTCAGCTGAATCCAATAGTATGTAAGAGTGCCAGGGCAGGGGTGGAAGGTGAGTCAGCCACCAGCAACTACAGCTTCAGTGTGGGGTAAGCTAACAGCTACTGCAGTGACTCAGTGGTTTTCTAGGGCTGGGAGGTAATCAGTGGGTAAAGGTGTCTAACCAACAGGCCCACCGACATTGAGGGAGAAAACACACTCCTGAGACTTGTCCTCTGACCCCACACATGCACACCATGGCATTCATAGGCCAGCCCATAGTCAGTCACACTGTGCGTGGACATGCTGTGTGTGCATGTTCAAACATATGTAAATAAATGCAATATAGTTTTAAATAAAAATGTTTTTCTTGGGAACTTTAAACAGATGAGGGACTACTATTACCATAGCTCACTTAAACCAGTCATAGGGCATCCCTATGACCTTTGCCTATGAGAGGCTGAGACAGGAGAATGTCAGTTTTGAGAAAAGTAATGAAGATTCCACCCTAGAAAGGAAAAAGGCCTATTTAGAATTTTTTTGTTGTTGTTGAAAATGGTTATTTTTTGTGTTTTTATAGTTTATCTGGAAGATCATACCTGATGGCTTATGGTTTAATATCTATAAATCCTTTCATCTTTCATAAATTCTTTCATCTTTCAGTCCTTTCATAAAATACAAGAAAATATTCATTCATTTTATATGAACATGCATTTACACTGGACTTTTGTGCGAAGAGTGTGGGGTGCAAAGCATTAAAGAACCCTTTGGTTCCCACTGTGCTTTCTTTGTAAAAGGAGCTGAGCTGTTTGTAGAATCCAAGGAGCTTTGGTAAAGTACATGTTTTTAAATCATGTTGAGCTTGTTAAAAGGGATCCCTGTCAAGTCTCATGTAGCTTTGCATGTCAAACATGACTTGGAAATGTTTCCCCCAGTGACTGCCTTAACAATTTATGTCCGTGAGGGGTTCACTGGGAACGAATTAAATTCTGGGAGGTCACAGTTTACTTTCAACTTGGCTTTCCAAAGTGAAAATGAACTTCTGGTTTTTAACTTGAAGTTGTTGAAGTTGGAAAAAAGTTCTAACAAAGAAGTTTCGGAACTGTGCAGCCAACAGTATTAAACGGAGCCGGGCTTCCGCGTCTCTTTGAACTGTGTGGTAGTTGTACTGAGCAGAACGGGCCTTCCCTTTCTCTGCAGCCAGAAATGCAGCTTGACAGTTCTTGCACTTTTTCTTTTCCTTTTTCTTCTTTTTCTTTTTCTTGTAGCCGTAAACATGGAGAGAGAAAGGGAAGAGACGGTAAAACATGCTGAGTCTGGGAAACTGCTCCAGTCACGTAAATCTTAGCTACATAAATGTCTTTTTATGTTAATAGGAACAAAATAAGGAGAATTTTTGTTTTGTAGTTAAATATCTCCCCCTCCCCCTCACACACACACTCAGGACATTACTTTGTAAATGTTTTAGACTTACTCATTGAAAACATAAGTTGCTAAGAATTAACTTTTAAGATAATTTTTGCCGTGCTGTTCAGGCCGGCCAGTTGGATTGTAGGTGTGGAATATTAATGAGTCACTTCTTGCTAATTGAGCTGGTAGAGGATAAAGATAGGAATAATCTAGACATATTTTTACTTATGTTGTCCTTACAAAGAAATATACTGGGCTGGTGAGATGGCTCAGTGGGTAAGAGCACTGACTGCTCTTCCGAAGGTCCTGAGTTCAAATCCCAGCAACCACATGGTGGCTCACAATCCCCGTAATGAGATCGGATGCCCTCTTCTGGTGCGTCTGAAGACAAGTACAGTGAATTAAGCCAGAGTGAGTGGGGCGGAGCAAGCAGGGCAGTCCTGAATTCAATTCCTAGCAGCCTCATGAAGGCTCATGGCCATCTATACAGCTACAGTGTATTCATACACATAAAATAAATAAATAAATCTTTAAAAAAAAGAAATATACTTCACTTTGGAGCTTTACTATTTATTTTTATTTTTATTTTTTTGAGATAGAGTCTCACTAGGAAGTCTAAAACATCATGGAAGTCACTCTGTAGCTCAGGCTGGCCTTGAACTTGTTGCAGTCCTTCTTGCCTCAGCCTCCTAGGTGATAGGATTACAGGTGTAAACCAACACCCTTGGTTGTATTCTGATTGCACTGGGATTGAACTCAACCTGTGCATGGGAGGTGAGGACTGAGCTACGCCTCAGCTCTGACGTCCATTTGAGCCATTGCGTATATATGTGCTTCAGAAAGACTTGGACTGTACTGAATTTCCTATCAATTGGTATCAATACCTTAGCTCAGGTATTTCTATTGTACTTTTAGCAAGTCCTAGAACTTTGCCCTGGCACCTGACTCCGCCCCCTCCCACCCCCCCACCCCCCCCCCGGAAGTTTTAAGCTACAATGTCTGGGTCCTTTGTTTTGGGCCTGAGGTAAGGGTGACTTTGTGGTATAAGAACTTTGTTCATCCCTTGGCATCTGGTAAGGAGAAGGGAGAGAGAAGGGGAGGAAAAAGGAAGGATAAGAGAGAAGCATAGGTAGAGGTGAGGGCCAGAGGGCAGGGGGGAGGGTGGAGGCGGGGAAGGGGGAGAGAGACGCAGACTTCAGAGGCCCTCCCCCCAAATCCCACTTCTTCCAAGTCAGGCCCTGCCTCTCATACTTTTGACCACCTCTCAGTGGCCCATTCAAGTATGAGTTCATCAATGGATTAATCCATTGATGGGGGACCTAAAACCCAACTGGTATCATTGTTTTCAGAGCAGGCTTTTGAGGGCTATTTCCTATCTAAGCCACAGCAGTGCATCCCTGCCGCTGGAGAAAGGTTAGTTGAAATTGTTCTCTTGTCTCCCCCTCCTTTAAGTAGTGACTTTGCTAGGCTAGCCCTGCCAACCCCCTTCCCCCCCTTTTGGAGATGTCCTTCTGCCAAGCTCTTTAATCACCTTCTCAGCATTGCTGTTGAGAGGCTCAGTCCTTGGTGTCTGATCCTTTGAGTAGCTCTCTCTTCTCCTCTAAAAGCTTTTGTGGTCAGCCCTGTGATCCCAGTGTTTTGAAAAATTTCACACTCTTCACTCATTGGAATGCATGTACATTTTAATTAATATTGTTGGCTGCTTGATGAGTTGAGTCTTTCTTTTTAATTCTGAAAAAAGTTGAATTAGTTTTTATCCCTACGTATTTCCCCTATGTCAGCTTGAGGGTGGGGAGATGGGGGGAGGTGCTGTTTGAGAGGGATGCTGGCCCTCGGATGGGCAATTTGCTGAGGAGGCCTCTTGTTAGTGATGCAGCTGTCCTAGGCTGCAGTGATCCCTCAGAAATGTCTCTGCTAACCTCTTTGCTATCTAGGGAGACCTAGCTCTCAGCTCCCTAGGAACTCTGAGGAACACTACTGTTCATTTGGTCCCTGTATTTCCATATGTCTCATCTCTGTCCTCTCACTCTAGAAAGCCTGTTTTAACATTTTTAGAGGTTCAACGACCAAGCTTCTGCCAGGATGGGAATTTAGGGTTCAAGCTGCTTCAGCAACTTTGTTGTTCTGTGAGATAGTGTTTCCTAGAGGCCAAGCTAGCCTCATACTTGCTCAGTGCTGATGCTGGCTCTGAATTCCTCTCATCTCGCCCCAAGTGTTTCTTTAGATGGCAGCCATGTCCTTGCTGCAGTGAATTTTAACCAAGACTTACTCTGGCTCTTTCCTCCCCCACCAGTCTGTTCCCTTCTACCTTCTAATGTTCTCACCAGCACCGACCGCCTGACCGCTGTGAACCAGCAGTGTACAATGGGTTCACAGTGCCCCTAAGCTCGCTTAGATTGGCTTTATCGAGGGAATATTCAATTCAATTTACTGCTCAACCTTTGGTTTTCCAGCTTCCAAAAGCATTCTTACCTTCTATTCTCTTCCTGTCCATCTTTTGAGACAGCTTGTGCTGGTGGGGATGGAGAGATCGAGACTTGATGCGTGCACTCAGTTTAGCCCCTTGCTAGAACTCTGTGGTACTCTTTACTCATGCCTTCTCATTTCCTTAAACACCACAGGTGTCTGCCATGCTTTACTTAGCTGTCTGTTCCCTCAGGGTTGCGGCCATTCTGTTCGCCATCTTAAGGGCTACCTTTGAGACATCTAAAACATGAATGTTTCCTTCTTTTCTAGGATGTGTGCCCCATTTTTTTCTTTTCCTTAAAAAATATTTAGTCTCAGCTAAGCATTGTGATAACATGCTTGTAATTCCTCACCTCTGGAGGCAGGAGGATGACCAGGAGTTCAAGGTTAGCCTGGGCTACGTGATGAATTGTAGGACAGCAGGTTACTAGGCAGGGTTTTACCTCAAACGTCCTCACCCATTTTTTTCCTTTAATTTAAGTTGACAGATGGTAATGATATATAATCTGGAGTACAATGTGATATTTTGATATATGTGGATATTGTGGAAGCATCAAATCAGATTATCAAATTCATTCATTCATTCATTCATACATTCATTAAGTTCTTCCTTGCTTTTTCATTATTTACCCAACCCCTTTAGAATTTTATCCCAAAGATAATAATGAACAGTCAATACTTAATAGGTGTAAGCTTTTCTCAGTTTGGACTAAGCTTTTTGACATCCCATTTTAAAAAAATATTTATTTTATGTATATGAGTGCATTGTAGCTGTAAAGATGGTTGTGAGCCACCTTGTGGTTTCTGGGATTTGAACTCAGGACCTTTGGAAGAGCAGTCAGTGCTCTTACCCACTGAGCCATCTCTCTAGCCCTCTTGACATCCCATTTTTAGGCATCATATTTACTCTTTATAAAAGCTTCTGCTTCTGCAGAGCTCATTGTTTATCATGGTGGTGACAGGGTTAGGGTCTGAACCTTTGTTTACCTTTGTTCATGGAATGCCTAGACAAAAACAAAATTTAAAATTATTTATTTATTTATTTATTTATTTATTTATTTATTTGTGTCATACTGGAGATTCAGCCTAATACCTCTTGAATTCTAGGCAAATGCTCTATACCACTAAGCTCTACCTAACACCCTTTAAAAAGGTTTTATGTTGTTGGGACTGGAGAGATGGCTCAGTAGTTAAGAGCACTGTCTGTTTTTTTCAGTCAGAAAATCTATGATTTGCCTCATGCCCCGTAGGGATGTGATTTTTACCAGCTGCAGATACATTTCTGCAAGTGTCTGATGTTTGGAAATCTGGTGACTTTTGGGAAGTATAAAAGTGCTAGAGCCAGAGAGGGTGGTGGCTGCTGCTGCTGTGACTGGTGGCTGCTTGCTGCTTGCTCACTGGAGATGTCCTGACAACCAAGATCAACAATGCCTCAAGGAACTAGATGCCCTTAAATCAGCAAGAAGTAGTCTAAGGAGATTGAAGTCCCCCCTTTCACTCTAACCTTCTTCCTCTCCTACCTAGTATTGGGGGGTTGGAAGGGATAAGGGTAGAGAAGGGAATCTATAAAGTAGCCAAGAGGCTGTAAGACTTACACGGTTGGAAGCTCATTATCTGTGAGGTCTGTAGATACAATGTTTCCAGTCTGATACCTGGGCACAGGCAAATAGATTCATAGCCTTCCTTTTCTGACAGTCTCTGGACCTTGTCTCTCACCAGTATTGTTCCCTTCTGCTACAGCATTCAGACCGTGATGGTCAAGTGAGATAAATGCTGTGAAAATTGTCTGTGCTGAAAGGTTGTTTGTTTTTGTTTGTTTGTTTTTTGTTTTGTTTTTCGGGACAGGGTTTCTCTGTATAGCCCTGGCTGCTCTGGAACTCACTTCTGGCTGGCCTTGAACTCAGAAATCTGCCTGCCTCTGCCTCCCAAGTGCTAGGATTAAAGGTGTGTGCCACCACTGCCCCGCTGAAAGGTTGTTTTTTGTTTGTTTGTTTTGTTTGTTTGTTTGTTTGTTTGTTTTTGAGACAGGTCTCATGTAGCACAGGCTTGCCTCAACCTTGAACAGGCAATTAAAGGGTCTGGAATCCTTTCTTCCAGCAGTTTGCTATACTTTGACTACTGGGAATTTAGTGGGTGAATAAAATTAAAGAAGGGAGCTGAGAACACTGGTTGAACACGCACTGACATTTTATCCTCTTCTTTTTCTCTTTAGAATAATGTCTCAAGTGCATGAGTTTCCTTCCATTCAGCCCTTCCTAAGAGGAATTATGTTGTTGAGTGATGGTCATGCCAGACTTAGTTTTTAAAATTACAACAGAATAGAAATTTTGCTTGTTTAGTAGCATCTTAGATTAATGAGATAATTTGAAAACCCAGAGTTTTGGTGTAGACTAGAAAGCAGTTCTTAGTAACATAACTTTGTTGTTTCATGCTTTAAATAGTGTCAAAGTTGCTCATTAAATTTCCCCTTGGGCTGAATATGTTGCTCATTTGGTAGAGTGCTTGCCTGAAATAGAATAAGCCTTGCTTCAATCTCCAACACTGTATAAAGCAGGCTTGGACACACACACCGATAATTTCTGTATTATATAGGTGGGAGCGGGGGGGGGGGG
>NW_022196902.1:10509419-10533726 GCF_008632895.1 Mastomys coucha
AAGTTCAAGGTCATTCTTAACAATGTAGAGAGTTTGAGGCTACATGAAATGCTGCTAAAAGTAAAAATAAAAATTTATCTCTTTTCTTTTGTATTGACCAATTATAAAAGGAAATAGTTTTTAATTACTAAGGTCTTCTTACATGAGAATATGCCATTTCTGCCTTAGGAAAAAAAAAACTTTTTTTGTTGTTTGTTTTTTTTGAGACAGGGTTTCTCTGTGTAGCCCTGGCTGTCCTGGACTCACTCTGTAGACCAGGCTGACCTCGAACTCAGAAATCCACCTGCCTTTGCCTCCCAAGTGCCACCACTGCCCGGCTAGAATATGTTTTTAAATGTTAACAAATTCAGATAAATTGAAATTATGTAACTTTTCTCATCATAATGCAATAAAAGTTTTAAAGTTTCAAAAAAAAAAAAAAGAACATTCTAGTTTCGGCCTACTCTTTTTTTTTTTTTGGTTTTTCGAGACAGGGTTTCTCTGTGTAGCTTTGGCTGTCCTGGAACTCATTCTGTAGACCAGGCTGACCTCGAACTCAGAAATCCACCTGCCTCTGCCTCTCAAGTGCTAGGATTAAAGGCATGTGCCACCACCACCCAGCCAGACGGCCTACTCTCATGTACAGAGTTGGTCACTGTCAGCACATTGGCATCCATCCTCTCATTCTGGTATTGTTCCCCCTCCTGTGTATCAGCACACTCACACACGACTGTCTTTAGAAACACAATGGGATCATGGAGCACACCAAGTACAGCTTGAGTACTTTCCCTTTTGTAACAATACGTTTCCCAGTTTTCATGTTCATAATTCGATTCCAACGTTTTCTTTCTCCATTGCCGGTTTCTCATTGCATGAGTCTTACAGGCTGCTTTGTTATTCTCCCCTGACGTGCAGGTTGCTTTGCAGTTCTGAGTAGTTTCTAGTCATGCTGCATGCAGCATCCTTGCATGTACAGTCTGTGATGCTCACCACCAAGAAGTGCTATAAAGCTGTCTTTTGAAGAGGGTAGGGTTAATTGGGGGGCATAGAAGGTTACATGAAAGCAAATGTGGTTCATTTTGCTCGACATGTTGAGTTTGTTTTTTTAAATTTTATTTAGTGTGTATGAGTGTGTTGCCTCCATGTATTTATATTATGTCCAGTGGTTGTGGAGGTCAGAAGAGGGAGTCAGATCCCTTGGTACTGGTTGTGTGCCACTATATGTGTCCTGGGAACCAAACCCAGGTCCTTTGGAAGAATGGCAAATGGTCTTAACCACTGATCCACTCTGCCCTACAGGATGGGTTTCTAAATTGCTACAGTAAATGTCTTCAGATTGCTATTTTTCATATTTTCTAAATGAAAATTTTATTTTTCTCTTTTGGCTTTTGTTAGTATATATTAATTATACATAATGGCTTTAACCTTTTCATATATGTACATAATACAACTTGACTATAGTTACCCCCCTTATCCTTACTTGTCTCCTTCCAGTTCCCTCGGACCCCTTCCCCTTCTTCATCTCAGCTAATCTCCCTTCTGTTTTCATGCCTTTCCCTCCTCAATGACCCAATGAACTTCATTAAGGTTGCATGCAGGAACAAAGGTAAAAGATGGTTATAGGAATGTGTGCATCTTACAGGTGGTGACGTCACTGAAGAAAATGTCTCCTCTTACCCAGAAGAATGCTTTATTTTTATTTTTACTTTTTATTTTTTGTATACCTCAGCTGGCTTCAAATTTTTGATGTACTTGAGTTTTGTTTTGAATTCCTGATTCTCCTGCTTCCATCTTCTAAGTGCTGGATTATAGATGCGTCCCATCCTATGCACTGTTAATTTGAATCATATTTGTCTCAATGTATTTGACCCTAGTATACATGTAAGATTATTTTTCTCTATATTTTATAATTAGAAATATATATTAGAAGTTACATTTTTTTTTTTTTTTTGGTGATGTTGGGAATAGAATTAAAGACCTTGTGCATAGTAAGTACATTCTCTGCCTCTAAGTTACATTCCTAACCCTCGGATTGGCTTTTAGGCCATGCTTAGATATAGAATATTTTTTCTGAATCTATAGTTAGATACCTGTATTTTGATTTGTCTTTGACTGATTATCCACTCCAAGCCTGAGTTCTGGGTTTCAATGCAGTGAATGCTGCTACAGCTTCCCCTGTCAGAAGAGCACCATCTGAGGCAAGTCACAGACTGCTTTCTGATTCTTGATCCTCTCCTTGCTTTCTCATGGCACTCTTAGAGTGGATCTGCTGCTGTTGTCTGTTAAATGCATGGTCAACCACAGTAGTAGGGAGAACTGCAGGGAAGTCTGGGGTTTTGCCTGAGGAGAAACTTGATCACTAGGGAGAAAGATCTAGGCTAAGTTCTAGAGAGCAGGGGTTGAGGGTGTAACACTGAAGTAGAACACTTGAGTGCAATGTTATGGCAAGGCCCTGGATTCCATCTTCAGCGTGGCCAAAACACAACAAATCAGCTAAGAAATAAAATGTACTGTTAAAGGGGATAGTAGTTTTGTGTCACAGTCACAAAATACCTGAGCTTGGGTTAGAGAGATTGTTCAGTGGTAAAGGGGTTTGTCATACAAGCGTGAGAACCAGAGTTAGGATGTCCAGAATACATGTGAATACTAGATGGGTCTGTAATTGTAATCCTCGTGCTTAGAACAGGAAGACAGAGGATCTTTGGAGCATCTGTTATGGTGTGGCCCAAAAGGCAAGAGTTCCTGGAAACCTTGTTCTGACAGTAAGGTCTGGAGATATGAGGACATCGGATATTTGGTTAAAGAAAGGGAGGGTGGAAAATAGACAAGTCAATCAATGAAGATGAAAAATACAGTAACTCCTATTTATTATATTCTTTTGGGGGGTACTAAGTGCATGGTCCTCAGTTAGTATAATGAGTGAGTACACATGGGGACAATTGCAGGAACACCCAGAGACTTGAACACTCAGAGACTTGAACACCCAGAGACTTTCTTGCTTAGGAAGTTTACTTGCTTACTTGTTTAGGAAAGATTAGTTAGTTGGTGTGGCCTTAGAGGAAGTGTGGCCATATTGGAGGAGGTGTGTCACTGGGGGGTGGTTTTAAGTTTTGCTCACCATCTGCCTGCAACTTGTAGATCAGATGTGCACTTTCAGGTACTTGTTCCCGCATGTCTGCCTACTTGCCTTGCCACCATGATGGTCATAGACTAGCCTGAGACTGTAAGGAAGCTCGCAATAGGTTGCCTTGGTCATGCTGTTTCATCATAGCAATAAAACAGTAGCTAAGACATACTTACTATCTGTCTGTGTGTCTGTCTGTCTGTCTATCATCTATGTATTATCTCTGTCTAATCCCTTGTTTCTCTGTCATCATGTTTCCATGTATTATTCATCTATCATCTATCTACCTACCAGTCATTTGTCTGTTTGTCTGTCTGGGTATCATCTATGTGACTCCAGCTATATGATGATGAATACAGCCTATTGTTTTTGTTACTCTGAAGAATCCCAATGTAAATCTTGCCTTTTCTGTTTGCTGAACTTGTTCTTTAGCTTTCAGTTCCATTCCGGTTCTCTGAGTTGACAGACTATGTTTCCTGTCATCGGTCCTGCTCTTGCTCAGCAAGTAAGTCTCCGTGTGTTCCTGTAATTATCCCCATGTGTACTCATTCCTTCAAACCAAGTATCACTTGTTCCTACTTTCTTGTATAGCGAGGTCACCAGCCTACTTAGTGTGGGCAGATTTGTCCCTGAACAAAGTGAAAGACTTTAGCTCTGGCCTGGTTGCTAAGTATGATGTGAGGAGGGAAAGCAAACGGGGAAGCATTAGAAGAGGCACACTGCAGAGCTTGTGTGACCCAGAGTTAAGGAGGACAAGAGGACAGGCTTAGTGTCTTCTAGTTTAGACCTTGCACTGGATAGCAGGTGTGATGTGTCCTAGGATCCAGGAGCCGCAGTTTAACACACTGTGAATTTCCTTTTTTGTTTTTTTTAACCTTTCAAATATTTATGATTTAATTTCATCCATACAAAGCCAAACTGGAAAATAATTCATAGAGACATTTAAAACCAAACAATACAAAAGGAAATGCTTGTGAGCTCATCACCTCCACTTAACTGTGGATGTTATTTGTTTAGATGTATCTCTTCATCACAATATCATTTCTGTAGTTAGCTGTGTATTACATTGTTTCCTTGGATGTATATCATTGTATCATTTCTGTGGGTAGCTGTATATTACATTGTTAAACAGATTGAGCTAGTTTTATTTTATGTATATATTTTGCCTTGCATACCTAGTGCCTCTTTGAGTCCAGAAGGTTTTTGGATCCCTTGGAATTATAGTTACAGAAGGTTATGAGCCACTCTGTGGTTTGGAGGACTTAAACCCAGGTCCTCTGTAGGAGCAGCAAGTGCTCTTAACTGCTGAGCCTTCTCCAGCTCCATGTGTGTTATTTTAATACTTGTGTAGGATTCTGCTAGAGAGGAATGACTGGCTTTTGCCTCCTCTCCTTTCCTCCATCCTTCCTCTATCTTTCCTTGCTTAATCGCTCTGTCCCTGCATCAGTTCATGTTTTCCTAAGACCTTAAACGTGCTGGGCAAGCACTCTACCACTGAGCTACACCCCTAGCCCAGTTTGCTTTTTCTCAGCTCTTGACTATTCTGCATAAAACCTTGTCCAACCTGTTTAGCTATTAGTGATTCTACCAGGATAAGCTAATAGTCATTATAAACCCATGCTTGTTTGAACAAAAAGCTTAAGCATCTAACATCTGAGTAGCCAGTTTTGCAGCATTCACGAGTGACTCACTTATTTGCTTGAAATGAGAAAATATGGGAGGAGGCAAGTCAATCAACTGAGTTTTCTTTAAAGGAGCCATACTTATAGCACATAGAAGTAAGACTGCCCCCAGTCCTGCCTTTTGGTAGATTTAGACGGGAGAGCACAGATCACACTGAACTATGACAGCTGATAAGACTACCTACTGAAACAGTGGTTTCACAGCTTTTTCTTCTGTATTTTAGTGTGTCTTCAAGAAGAAATGATTAAATACCAATGGTTCGATTGTTTTTTCTCATAACAATTGTAATTCAGCTGTAGCTGTAATGTCATGTGATGATAATTCAGGAATTTTCCAAAAGGAAAGCGAACTGGCGAGAGTTACCATGTTTATTTCTCCTTTTTCTCAGGAAGTGTTGGTTGTTTTTCTTTCTCCCCATTTGTACTGTGTGTATCTGAGTCTGTGTATGTGCCTGTGTGTCACAGTGCACAGAGACAGCACTTGCAGGAGTTGATTCTCTCCGTGTACCCAGTGTGTCTTATAAACTCAGCTCCTTGGGCTTTGCCTTGGAGCTGTCTCTTCAACCCAAGAAGGCTTTGTTCCTAAAAGATGAATTTACCTAACTAAAGAGTCAGCATTATTTCAAGAGTTTCTCTCTCTCTCTTTCCTTTTTTTTTTTTTTTTTGAAAACTGGGGTTATTTTAGGAATAAATTTGTGTCATTTCAATTATTCAAGGCACTCTTTAGCCTCTGATTTCCTCCATTTCCCCTGTAGCTTAAGGGACATTTGGGTTTTAGTGTTTATTTCTGTTTCCTGCCACAAATAAATGGAATGAAAGCAGATCCACAAGAAGGAAATGAAGTTCCAATGTTCTTCTGTTCAACTTTTTTTTTTTTTTTGCTTTGTTTTGCTTAATTATCATTTCACGATTTTTGGAATTTTGAAGATGTGTGTGTGGGGGTGATTTAAAGTAGATCCTCCATACCAACAAACCAAGGTGTCTTGAGGACCATAAGGTACCTTGAACATTCAAAAGTAAGAAGAAATGTGCTCCAACTACTGCGATAGATCGTTGAAATCTTAGCCATCACTGGATCACTTAGCTTGGATTAACTAAGTGTAAGAGGAAATAGAAAGAAAGGCATCCCAGAGGAGATGCATAGATACTGCAGGAGAAGTACCATGTAGGCATTGCTCTGGTTGTTCCTTGGAGGAAGGGCACAGGCCGTGGGGCTTCAGTTGTGTTTTGGATTCAGAGAAAAGAGTATAAGGTGTTATAGGAAAAGGCAGCATGGGAGTCCTGTGTTTTAGAAAGGGTGTGGTAGAAAGTAACTCTTCCTCTCTTAATTGCTTGACTTCCATTAGAGTCAATTAATATAATAAGTAAAATGTCATAATGTATGTGCTACTGCGTGTTTAATACTGCCTCTTTAAATTCTGGTGTTTTCAGTCCTTAGGATCTAGTTGTTACATGCTATGCTCATCATTAACCCTGGCTTTTCTTTCATGTAGGGAAATATCAATTCTTGTTTGCAGCTAAAACATGCCAAATGTCTTAAATTTATTTATCCTTTTGCTAGTAGCTAGATGTCTTAGTTACTTTTTTATTACTGTGATAAAATACTTTGGCAAGCAAGTAAAGGGAGAGAAGGGTTTATTTTGGTTTGCAGTTCCAAAGGGATGTCATGGCAGAGAAGACATGGCTCTCCACCCTTAAGATTTTACAATGTTTCTCAACAGTATCACCAGATGTGGACCAAGTGAATCTCTGGGGGATTCTTCACATTTAAACCACACACCAAGAGAAGAATGGGGGTGGTTTTCCATAAGCTAAGTGTCATGGTCAGTCATCATCTCAGCGTAGTCTGCATTTGCTAGTTCTTTCACCCGTTGCCAGTCCTTGGGCACATGTTCTGTCTTCTCTTGTGGAGTTTGGGTCAGCTTAGCTGCAGATACAAGAGTCATGGGAATACAAAGATGGTTAAAACACTGGAAATTTAAAAGAAACCACGAGTTCTCCTCATTCCTGCTAATCTTCAGGAAGTTTCTTTTATATTCAATATTGTCAAATGATTTAAAACTTGAAGTGCTGGGAAGTCTTTATGTATTGATCCAGATGATCGGGTGGAATCTATGTGAAGGAAATTAAGCCGTTCTATTATCTACATGCCTGTATTCATTGCAGTATTTATTTACAGTAGGCAGGACGAGTGTCAGGGAGAAATGGATAAAGAAAACTTGGTATGCGTTCACGTGTACGCACTCATACATACCCATACCTATAACCCTCCCCCCATGAATGAACTTGAAATACCGTATACTAAGTGAAGTCAGCCACTACACTATGTGAAAGGGAGCTAGTGCATGGTTATCATATACATACATGATATGGAATTTAAAAAGGTCAACTCTTGAAACAAAACAGAATGTTTGTTCCTGGGGACTAGAGGGTGTCAGAAGGTACATAGTTTCACTTATGGAGAATAAGTTAGGCAGAGATAATGTTTGTGGTGACTATGTGTAATAATGTGTGAAACAAAGCACTCCGAAGGAGTGAAGTGGTAGATGTGTGTAAATCAGGGTGTTTGTAGTGATTAGTTTACACTATGTACATGTGGTCTGTCCTCCTGTTATACACCTGTTAGAGTTTGAATCTAGAACGTGTTATATAGGTCTGGCCGTGGTGGGGACTCCTGGGAGGTAGAGGCTTCCTGAAAGAACTTCAGTTCTTTGGAGCTTAGCCTTTGAAGGGTGGAAGTGGGACCCTAGCTTCTTCTACCTTTTTATTTAGTTTACATGTGCTTGTGCACATTTGTGTGTGTAGGGGTATACACACACACACACACACACACACACACACACACACACACACACACAGAGGCCAGAGGTCAATATCAGGTACCCTTTTTCAATCACCTTCTACCTTATTTATTTATTTATTTATTTATTTATTTATTTATTTATTTATTTTTCGAGACAGGGTTTCTCTGTGTAGTTCCTGGCTGTCCTGGAACTCATTCTGTAGACCAGGCTGGCCTCGAACTCAGAAATCCACCTGCCTCTGCCTCCCAAGTGCTGGGATTAAAGGTGTGCACCACCACCGCCTGTCCTCTACCTTATTTTTTGACTGGCTCTTTCACTGCACCTGGAGCACACTGACTGACAGACAGGCTGGCCGGTATATTCTGACATGTTCCTGTCTCTGCTTTCCTAGAGCTTGGATTCCTGGCTTTTACTGGATGCTGGTGATGTGAACTCAGGCCGTATGCTTGCCACAGCACACACACACTTTTGCTAACTGAGCTCTCCTCAGCTCCCTCCCTTGTTTTGGTTTTCTGGTCATGTGATGAGTGGCTTCTTCCTACATGCACCCCTGTCATTCTACATGCCCCAGAGCCACAGGACCAACTGATCTGGCATGGCACCTGCTAGGATGCTGATATAAAGCCTTAATCTCTGTACATATTGACTTGTCTTTGGTGTTTTCTTGTTGCTGTTATACTAATGGAAAGCTGAAATACAACTTTTGTTTGTCAATTAGACCTCCATAAAGGTAGGTGTGAGGTGGGGAGTTAGAAGGACTCAGACTGTATTATTCATGGACTGTCATAAAACTCTGTATTAAGTAGAGCCTTTACTTTTAGATAAGTACAGCTTGTATGGTTTTCCCATGGTAGTTTTCCTTTCTTAAATCAGGAACATACGTTTAGGAACATTTTGAAAAATGTTTTCAGATATTGTATCGTGATTTTTTTTTTTCATCCATGATCATTTTCTCATTTTTAGGTTCCTCTTCCTTTTGTTTAGTTTAGATAATTACTTAGATAATTTAGGAATATTCTAGTAGCATCGCACATCACAGAGATTGATTCTTTGTTTTTTCTTTATATTTATTGATTTATCTTTGAGATGGGTCTCACATCATGGTCTTTCTGCTACAGCCTCCCAAGTGCTGGAATAAAGGCCTGAAGCCCTATGCGTGACTGCACAGGAGTCCTTTGGGTATCTTCACAAAAAGCATTCTTTGGTCCCGAGTTTCTAATGTCACCCAGGACCACTCTGTGTCTGCTTATAAAACCTTTCAGAACATATTTTGAGTTTCTCTGGAAGGTTCTAAATAATTGTAAGCATAAATTACAAATCATTAAAATGCAAATAAAACCCCCATTAACTCCAATTCCGAGAAATCTCCACTATTTGAACAAACACTGTACTGATTTCTGGTTCCTGGAGCAGCAGCTCTGCTGTTGAAGACCTTGCTCTGGATGTAAATCATGCAGCCTTCTCAGAGGGGTACATCTGCCGTGTAACTGCCCTGTTATGTATAAGCTTGGTCAGCAGGGAAATCCTGTGTGCGTGTCAAAGCAGTACTGTGTCAGTTTTTAATCTATAAATGACCATTGATTATTATACCTGATAGATGGAGAAGTAGGGCATTTCAAACATGGCATGGGAAGAAGTTTGTTTTCTCATGATTGTTGTCTTAAGAAAAATGGTGGCATGGAGAACCTACCTGCCTGAGGTTTCTTCATGTTTCCTTAGCTGGAGAATTACCATGCACTACTATTATGATCCAGAGAGTGTTCATTTCCATTAGAGTTGCTGAAGGCAGGGAATCCAGGGTATATTTAAGCTGGGAACTGGAACATTGTTTTTCTGTATGAGTGAATGCTAACATCTATGTGGTGTGGACATGGATGGATTGTACATTAACAGTTTATGTCTCTTCTCATTCTTAATGGTACTATCTCCTTAGCCTTCTCTTTCTTACATTGTTCTAGATCCTCTTAGCCACAAAATCAGTGCTGAGGGCATCTCATTGTTGGTTAACATTATGAGCGCTTTCAGTAGCTCAGAGATGCCTCCTTCCATCTCTGCATTGGAGTAGTGAGGCAGACAGACAGACAGATGATGGCCTTTGTTCCTTTTCTTGTTGACATAGAAGATCTAGTGGGTATTTATGGTCACTAAGCTGGTCATTGCCATTGACCACCAGGCTCCTCTTATATTTGTGTATCCATGTGTGGGAGGGTGATCCTTTGGCACAGTGTTCCTCAAAGTCACAGCTTGACAGCTGCATTTGTACAGTGTGTGTGTGTGTGTGTGTGTGTGTGTGTGTGTTGAACTCATGGGCACACATTGAGGTGTCACTCCTCAGGTGCCATTCTCCTTTTATTTTCTTGAGTTAGGACCTTCTACTTTCTGGAACTCACCCAGTAGGCTGGAGTGGCTGGTGGGGATCCTCAGCCATCCTGTCTCTGCCTTCTCAGCATTGGCATCACAAGTGCCAGGTACCAGTGTGCCTAAGCTTTTTTCACACAGGCCTTGGGGATTGGAACCAAGCCCTCATGCTACCTTACCATTGCACTCTCTTCCCAGATTGTATTTCCAAGATTTACTCAAGCTGATTAGAGCAATGGAGGAAGGCTTTCTTTTCCTGAGCTTGCCTTTCAGGTGAAATGCGCTTCTCCTATGACGCCGTCATCAGATGGCCACACAACTGCCCATGTCATATCGCCCAGAACTGTGTATATTCTGGAGTTTTAATAGCACATGGCGACAGTTGAGCACAGTTGGTGTTCTGTTAGCGAGAGAGGGAGTGGCATGATCTGGGGGTTGAAAACACAGAGGGTACCTCGAATGCTAGTCTTCTGGTTTTATTTGGTTACAATCCTTCTGAAATAACCGGCCACATAAAACTATGGTACCTCATCTGGCTTTACTTAATTCTTTTCAGTTTTAGTTATTAAAATGATAAAGAGCAGCCTTTGTTGTATTAGGAAGGAGAGGCTGGTTGTCATTTCATTTGCAGTGAGTATGTTCCGCTACCTTACATTTGCAGTGATTGCTGGTGAGTATGTTCCGCTACCTTAACGATTCATCTCAGTGTTACAAGTTAGGTAAAAGCCGTGTTAAGTCGGTTTCACACATGCTTAAAAAATAAAATTAAAAAGCAAAAAGCTAAGGCAAAGCCCTGTTGTTCCAGAGTCTCTTCTAGTCAGTGGAACGCAGTCAGTGAAGGAGCTTGCTGTCTGACCAGGTCGGGGGCCTCTGAAGTACAAGTTAGATGTGGAACACAGGGCTTTTATTAGGGGATGGCTGTGGAGAGGGAGGTGACGATGGAGAGGTACACATGTATCGTTATTGTCTAATTTCCATGCTGCTTATTGTGTGTAGGTTTTGTTTTAAAGATTTACATATTTGTTTTAATATTTTGGTTTTTTTGAGACAAGGTTTCTCTGTAACAGCTCTGGCTATCCTAGAACTTGCTCTGTAGATCAGTCTGGCCTCAAACTCATAGAGACCCCCTTGTCTCTGCTTACTGAGTGCCCGTCAAGATTGATTTTTACTTATGTGTCTGTGTGGGTCTGTGTGGGTCTGCAGAGAGTGCATAGAATCCCCTGGAACTGTGCAGCTGGCGTCTATGAGCCCTTGATGTTAGTGCATGGAATCATCATCAGTGGACAATTAACCTGGGAGTGATCTCTCTCACCCCTTGTTTTTGTTTCTTTAAGACAGGGTCTCCTGAACTCACTGTGTACCTGAGGATGGTCTTGAACTCTTGATCTTCCTGCCTCTACCTCCCAAAAGCTGGGGTTGGAAATATGTGCTGCCACAGCCAGTTCTGAACAGCACTTTATGGTGTCTAATTAGTATATTCAGGAAAGATCTTGTCACTTTAATGAGGAAGGAAAAAAGACACTATTATTCAAGTTACTTTGAAACGTGTTAATTCCTGCACTTCTTTCCCTCTGGATTTGTTTTGTTTTTTAGTGTGGAAATGTTTGTGCATGCTAAGCCTACACTTTGACACTGAGCTATACCTCCAGACTACTCCTGCTTCTTTAAAACACCAGTGCCATAGGTGCTCCCAAATCCCATTTCTCAAAGTAGCCACTCAGGCTTTGTGAATATACCATAGGTTTTAGTTTTCCTACTATAAAATACCAATACTTTAACATAATTAATCATTAATACAGAAAGAGAATCTTTTTGGTTTTTCGAGACAGGGTTTCCTCTGTGTAGCCCTGGCTGTCCTGGAACTCACTTTGTAGACCAGGCTGGCCTCGAACTCAGAAATCTGCCTGCCTCTGCCTCCCAAGTGCTGGGATTAAAGGCATGCGCCACCACTGCCCTGCCAGAAAGAGAATCTTTAAGGAATACAGAAAATAGGTTGGGAGTGAAGATCAATGGTAGAGCACAGCATGTGTGCAGTCCTGGGCTCAGTGCCTACCACCACTGGCCACAACGCACCCAAGCTTTGGATCACATGAGAATGACTGATGAGCTCTGCTGCCCTCGGCTCAGTCGGCCCCCAGCACACACGCCCAAAGTGTGGATGCGTTCTTCTTACATAATGAAAATCATCTCATTTGTATTGTTCTGCAGCTGGGATTCCACCCCCCACCCCCTTCTCAGCTCCTCAGCGCACAGAAATTGTGTTTTGTTTTGTTTTAGTATAGGATGGAACTACTAGCCTCCTCCAAGGATTTTCATTTTATTTTTACATTTGTTTACTTTGTGTGTGTGTGTGTGTGTGTGTGTGTGTGTTCATGCGTGCGTGCACGGGTGTGTGGGTATGTGTGTGTGTGTGTGTGTGTGTGCGCGCGTGTGTGCGCGCACGGGTGTGTGGGTATATGTGTGTGTGTGTGTGTGTGTGTGTGTGTGCGTGCGTGCGTGCACGGGTGTGTGGGCATATGAAGACATAGCCTTCTAAGTGTACTTTCACATCTATTTCAGCAACAGTGGATCTACTGGATCTTTTAAAAGATTCTTTTTATGGCTATGAAATGTGATTGGGCCACAACTGTTTCCTCACCTGTGGTCACTTGTGTCTATCTGAGCTGTTTGAGAACAGAGCGTACATAAATTGGTGGTGAATTGCTGGTGATTTGTGTGTTTTTTGTTTTGAACCTTTGTATTTTTAAGTTTTCATTGTGATGTCACATGTGTCTCTGGACTCCGAGGGTGTGCTCTCACAGCAGTTTACTTCTGCCCTAACAGAAGCAGCAACTGATAATTGATAATAGCATCCGAAAGCTAAATTGACAGTAGTGTCAGCACTTTGCAAAATGTTAAGGACTAAAGGGCCTTTTTAAAAATTACATCTTATTTACTTATTTATTATTTGTGTGTGAAAATGGATGTGTGTGGAAGTCAGAGGACAAGTTACAAGAGTCCGTTCTTCCCTTCTTCATATGGGTCTCTTTGATCAAGCTCAGCTTTTCAGGCTTGGTGGCAGGTGCCTCTAACCACTGAGCTATCTCTGAATCAAGACCAGTGATCCTTAAGAGATCCTTAAATAATTTGTGGTAGATGCCAGCAGGTTGGCCTTGGGGCCATAGCAGGTTAGGAAAGCCCAGCTGTAGCTTCAGAGTGCCCTACCCTCTAGAACAGAATTTCACTGAGCAGTTTAATGGTTTTGTGCGTTGGGAACGCAGATGTAGTGGAAACCCTTGAATCTCCGATGTTCCTCCCCAGGGCCAGGCGATGATCATCTGGCGGAGATACTGGGAATTCTTAGCTCACCACCATTGTAATGCTGCTCCCCCTTTGCTTAGGAAATTACCTGCTGGTGATTATTATAAATGGTGGTAATTAAACATTTCAGAAAGTGGAACATTCAGTCTGTGGGTGTGTAATGATCTGGCGGGTGTTCATGTTTCTAGAATGTGAGGTCTGTGGATAAACAATGGCCTTTTTGTTAGAAATCCTGCCCCCACCTATGTCTGTTCCTTTAGAGGTGGGTGTTCCATCACTTACAGAATAAGATGAATAATATGTGTTGTCCTGTGTGTTTCTCAATCCTTTACAAAAGTATCTCATTTATTACTATTAACCATGTGTACAGTCATACAAGTACCATGGCATGCATATGGACATCAGAGGAACGGTTTTGGGAGTTGATTGTTTCCTTCCACATTATGGTCTGTCTGCCACATAAAGTGCTATTCCTAGCTTAATAAGGTGCAGGCCTCTGCTTTGAGAAGTTCCAGCAGTGCCACAGGAGGTACAACGATCCAGATGGAGAGGTCGCATGGATATAGGGAGACCTTAGCACTGCATAATATGAGAGGAAGCTTGTCAGTCCAGGTCTTCTGGCTGATTCTAGTCAGAGGGAGCCAGCCTCACATGGCGGGCAAAAGAGAGCTACCAAATAGGGCCTGGATTGCAGAACTGTATGGAAATGCTTTTTTAAAAAGTCTTAATTCTAGAGTGATCTGTTATTGTAGCAACTGATGAGTGAAGATACTCCGGTAGCGGTGTGTTCATTTTAATAGCTCCTTGGCAACAGGTTGTATAGGTGTGCTAGGAAAGTGCAGTATAAACGGTTGCTAATCTGAGATTAAACAAATTTGTCAGTATATTTTATGCTGTTGACTAATGTAGTTACATCTTGAGGCCAGGAAAGCAATGACATAGCCATCAGAGACTTGGGAGTCACTGGATCTTATAATGAACAGTTTTCCACTGTAACTCAAATGATGTCTTAGGAATAGTTGTTTGTGTTTCAACACAAAAATGACAACAGTTTAAATCAAAGCTGAAAGACAAACATATGCAAAAAATATACTGCTTTTGAAATTGGTTGAATGTTTATCCTTCTCCCCAGAGTCTGTTCCATTGGTTGTTTCAAGCAGAATGCCTTGGGAAGTGTACTTATCCAAATGTTTTCCCTCAAGCACTCTGTTTCCCAAAGCTGCCTGTAAGCCGGCCGCTTTCTTTAAAAAGTGAATAAGCTTAGGAAATGATTATTCCTCAAAGTACATAAAACTCCCAAGCAAGCCCTTGTTCTGAAGACGGATCTGATTCATTAAGAGGCATCAGGATAATTGTCACGATTTAAAAATTTAAAAGAGACTCCGGAGCCTTTGGCTCCAGTGTAAAACTTTCTGTTGCTTTCCTGGCATAATGCCTCCGGTTGGATATTTTGTGCTGTACATTGCTCCATTTTTGGGTTTTGTTTTGTATTTTTGTCCCCAGGACAGGAAACTGCAGAACAAAATATATTCACTTTGGTAATCAATGCCGTCCCTGTGGTGACCCGCTCTTTTTTAAGTGATTATTAGTGAATAGAGCCCAACACTTGGAGACCGTGCTCTGATGGGTGCCAGTGACTGGCCAGGGTTTAATTCTTCTATCACAAAGACATTGTAAAACTAGGAATCACTATTTTGACACAAGGAGAGCAACATTCACATTAACAATTGCATACTTTATTTCTCTCAGGAAATACTGTGCTTGGTTTTAATTAAAATTCTTGAAGAGTGCAGTCTTCATAGGACACGCCCACCCGACTGTGCTCACTCTTGGGATTAATTCATGATTGTGTAAAAGTAGTCTTATAGAGAACTGTTTGCTCACTAGAGTGCGAGGCAGGCTTCTGCCCGAGTGCTGGATTAAAGTTGTGTGGTGCCAGTGGTTTTCCCTTTTTACCTCTGTTTCTTTACTTCATAGGCCTGGCTCCTTGACAGCAAAACTAAATTTGAGATAATATATATTTTTAAACATTATCTTCCTCCCTCTCTCCTTCTCCCTAGGACCTTTCTACTGATCTACCACTTCATCCCTCCACCATGTATGTGTGTGTGTGTGTGTGTGTGTGTGTGTGTATTGTGACATGGGTGTATAGGTCAGAGGACAACCTTAGGCATCATCTTTAGGAATATCACCCATCTCCTTTGAGCTAAGGTCTCTCATTGGCCTTGAACTCACTGCTTAGGCTGGCTGGCTGGCTGGTCAGCAAGCTCCCAGGATGCTCTTGTCTACTCTTCCCCAGTGCTGGGGTTACAGTGCATATCATCACGTTGGCCTTTACCTGGATTCTGGCCATCAAATGTAGGTCCTCATGCCTGGGAGGCACTTAGCTTGCTAAACTGAGTGGTCTCCCTTGTCCCCACGGCATTTTTAATTCTTTAATTGACATGTTGGAAGATGCTCATTGAATATCACAACTTGAAAATGGCTCTGAAACTATTTTCTGCAGTTTTCTTGCTCTATGATTTTTATTTTAAATTAGCTAATAGAAATTTGAGAAATTTGTTTTGTTTGTGGTAAAAAGTTAAGATCTTAAATGGCTGAAATACCTCTTAGGACTCTAGGCATATACTGTTTTCCATCTCTTGAACCCTAAAGAACTGGCCGGTGCTGACAAAGTCTAGCCCTGTGTCTGCACTAGCAGTTTCCTCAGTGGAAGCCACTGTTCATGCCAGACACCTTACCTGTGGGCTATGGGTTTGGCTCAGTTTGAATTGCTGTCCCTGATGTCTTCTGCCTGATACTGTAATAGTCCATGATGAACCCTTTGAAAATAATGGCTTCAATGTTGATGAGCACAGGTAGGAGGCAGATATTTCAAGTGATCTTGGGAACGAATACCCTTTCTTTTTTCTTTTTTTAAAGATTTATTTATTGTATATAAGTACAATTTAATGTATATAAGTACACTGTTGTTGTCTTCAGACACACCAGAAGAGGGCATTGGATCTCATTACAAATGGTTGTGAGCCACCATATGGTTGTGGAATTTGAACTCAGGACCTCTGGAAGAGCAGCTGGTGCTCTTAACTGCTGAGCCATTTCTCCAGCCCTGGCGAATACCCTTTCATTACAGTGTTCTTAGTAGCTCTTATGTGTTGTGTGTAATTTTAATTAATCCATGCTTGCTCTGTCTAAGTGCCAGCAATGGTGGTCTCACTCAGCCCCCACGGCTAGCTTATGCTTTTCCTATAAATGCCAGGAGCTGCAATCGCTCTACATTGATCCTCAACTCCCTGGCTGGCTCTGCCAGTGCAGTACACACGGCTGTATTCTCTCTCTTGCCTACCCTGAGTCTTCAAGAATGAAAAACACCAGACAATCTTAATATTTAAAATCATCCTGATGTCACAACCACTGTCAAAATCTGTTGTCTTAAACTCATCAGCTGTTCTATGTTGGAATTCTTCCGCACTGGTCTAGCCTGAGCTGAGCTACATGGTGCCCCATGCTCTTCTCTCACCACCGCCTGACTGAAAAGGCCTTTCTCTATATTCTATCCTCTTCCTCTCCAGGACTGGGAAAACCCACCTCCATATCTTCGCCCAGCGATTGGCTTCTGCCATCTTTATTTAGCCAATCAAACAGTTAGGGAGCTAGATTTTTAATTATCAGCTCCTCCCCCTACACTTATATTTCCTTTTGTAATTTCTCTTGGGCAGCCCATGGTCCTTGTCTCCTGGTGCCTGGGGCAGCCCATGGTCCTTGTCTCCTGGTGCCTGGGGCAGCCCATGGTCCTTGTCTCCTGGTGCCTGGGGCAGCCCATGGTCCTTGTCTCCTGGTGCCTGGATGCTGCCTTAGCTTCCCTTTGAGTCTCTCCACTCATGCCCTCTTCCTCCCACAGGTCTCTTCCATGCTTCACTCTAGCCAGTCTCAACCTTTAAGAATCGCTGTATTTTTTTTTTTTTTTCTCTTTTGAGAACAGGTTTAATGTGTCCCGGGCTGGCCTTGAACTACCTATGTGGCTAAGAATGACTTGGAAGCTTTGATTCTCCTTTCCACTTGCCAAGTCTTGTAATTATAAGTGCGTGCCACCAGCCGGTGTAAGGGATTGAACCTAGGGTTTTGTACAGACTAGACGACCATTCTCCCGACAGTGCTACTTCCCCCGCCCCCCTTTTCTCAGTGTAAAAATGTATTGAATATTGCCTCTTGGATGGAGAATCTCAACCCTTTGCCTACACTTCAGGTTCCACTGGAACGCAGATCCTTATTTGTTTTCGTTTTGTTTGATCACAGTTGCTAAAACACATAGTGTGTGCTGCCCACTGAGCCTGTGTGTGTCATGAGACTTTGTCTATGTTGGGGTATTTGTGTGTGCAAACCCTTCGTCTTTCTGCTGGGTCTTGTTTTGTAAGCATGTTTCCAAGCTCTCCATTTCTCTTTCAAGTTTTCCTCTCACTCATGCAGATTTTAGTTTCTATTTTCCATTAAATGTAAATTAAAAATCAGATACTGAGTGGTTTCTTAGTCTTACACATGAAAAGAAATATATATATATATGTATGTGTGTGTGTATATATACATATATTACACAAAAATAAATAAATTATGATTGAATTAGGTAGCTTATGAATCAAGTTAAGAATTTACTCAGAAAATAGTTCAACTATTCCTTAACATCCTTGGTTACTAAGTTGATTTTAAAATGAAGTCAGGAGTTCTTGACTTCCCACCCTGAGTTTTGCTGCATCTCCAGGCAGACTAACCATTCCGAAATGAGTATGAATGTGCTTTAGGCCCAGTTTAGCTTTCTGAAAACAGATGGCTCAAAGAGGAACGGAAGTGCCTTGCCATCCCCTCAGGAAGAATGCAAGCGTGTTTGTCCTCATGCAGGGGCAGTGTGTCTCTGTTTTGGCCTGACTTCTGGGAGCTCAGAACTCTCCAAAAGATGTTTTCGTGAAAATAGTGAGCTCTTTTCTTGATTGTCCTTGTATTCTTGGCTGAGTTTCTTGTGTTCTGGCTGCTTTGACTCATTAAAATTCAGCTGGATCCACAGTGGCTGAGAAGGCAGCAAAGAGTGGAAGATGATGCTGAGGTCTGCCCAGGCTTCTGAGGAAAGATGCCAATCTCCAGAGGAATGGTGGGACTCAGTTCCCTTTATCCAGTCAGTTGGCTGCTTCAAGCTCTCAGCTGACTTAAGTAGGTTTTCCAGGGTCTCTCTCTTTTAAAATGTATATTGGGTGGGACCTTAACTTTTTGCCTCCCTGACTGTCCACATGCTTTCCTTATTGAAAAGAAAATGGTTGATCAAGTTCAGCATTGCATTTTTTTTTCAGCTTAAGCATGTTTTTACAGTTGGACAAATATTAAACTGTTTTAAGAACTGCTGTCAGTAATGTGGCCCAAGTAAAATTGATTATAAAAATGGTATTGGTTACAATATCAAATGAGTTATTTCCCTTCTAGAATATTGAAAACACACATTGAGACACTCATCCAAGGATATAATTATGTCTTTGAAAGATGGCTTTGAAAAGAGTAATCAACATATTCAGTTAATAGGGCTTTGCAGTTTAGCATCTTGTAAGAGAAATTTGTTTATTTTGAGAGGAAGAAATTGTGTTCCACTAATGAAAATTGGAAAAATACATAATTGAAGAGTATGTTCATTTTTTTCCTGTTGTAGTATGTTGTAAAGCTTGGCTTCACACAAATCATTTTCTTATTGTCTGTTTGCCTGATTTAAGGCCTTTTAGATTGTTAGAAGGAAATCCCATTATCAGAATAGCTTTTGTAACAATTGCTACCATGAGTGAGTACACAGAAATAGACCTGTCAAAGGCTGGAGAGATGGCCCAGTGAGTCAAGCACTTTCTGTGCATAAGTGAGGGCCTGAGCTTGAATCCTCAGCACTTCACAGAAAAGCCAGTGTGGGGAGGCAGACAGGTCACCCAGGGGATGACTAGCTATCTAGTGTGGGTGAAAAGCTCTGAGTTCAATGAGAGATTCTGTCTCAAACAAACAAATGAACAAAAGCAACAACAACACAACAAACCAAACAAGTACAGAAGAGATTTGGAAAGACATTCTGCTGTCAACTGTTAGCTTCCACACATACCTTCACAGCAGACAAAACACACACACACACACACACACAGAGAGAGAGAGAGAGAGAGACAGAGACAGAGAGACAGTGAGACAGAGAGACAGAGAGACAGAGAGACAGAGAGACACAGAGAGAGATAGAACTGCACACTCTGGAAATTGCTTCTTTTTGAACAATGCTGGGGAGCAACAAATGATTTTGGTATTCTCAGGTCATAATTGTTTTTCCCTTTCTCTAAAACATATCTGATATTTTAAAGTTGATTATTAACTTCAATTTTTATTGAAAATTCAATTTTTATAAACTTTCTTTGATTATATAAGCAATATCAATGAATGTTGAAAATTTGAAAGATTATAATTTCTTAGCATATAGAATTGGACCATACAATTGTGTCCATGTTCCAATGGACACATAAAGGTGTTTTAAAATTTTTAACACTTAGTTAAGGCTTTTTCTTTACATGGAAATGTCAAGTGTGCCTAGTGTCTTAGCAAAATTTACAGCCTATGTAGTCAGGAGCAGGTCTACCAATACCAAAGTGTGAGGAAATGACTGAGCTGTTTTATGACTCTGCCCTGAGAGGGAAGAGATTCTCGTATTTTCATTCTACCTAAAGGAGTTTGGTTCCAAGAGCTAACTCTAGTCTCGAAATAATTTGGGCAGACCCATTTGACAGGCTTGGATGGTGGCTTAAAGGTGTTTCCTTCCCAGATCACACATTAATTTGGGAACTAAGAAGTCAAATGAAATAATTTGGACACTTCAGTGCCAGCAGTCAACACATCATGGGAGCAGTCAACAACTGAGACGACAGTCTTCAACCTGCTCTCCCTTCAAGCATCAAAGCCTGGGCAGAGGCTGGAGGCAGGGGGGACTGGACCTCAGCAGGGCTATTCCCTTAAGGAACCACAGTCTGGCTCGGTAGTGTCTACAGAATGATCGGATACCACCGAGCAGAACCACATTCATGGTGCCAACCTTTTCTCAAAGAACTGGAGGGAATTCACATGCTAGAAAGAAGACTGAGCAGTTACAAGGTGCAGGGCCCAAATAAGTTTTAGACCAGAATTGTAAAAAAGCCCTATCCATACCAACTCTGCTCAGAGAGACCTAGGGCATACATCGTCCTAGCACTCCCCTCCTCTGGTGGCTGATTCCATGTTTACCTGAGAGAACTCCAGGAAAGTCTGAAATCAAAGCAGAAGAGATGGGCACAACTGTGTCAGAGATTCAGTTCTGATAGAGAAGCCTTCTATCCAGGGACCTGCCACTGTTTTTATAGACCCTACCTCTGTTGCAGTGTAGGGCCCTCAGAAATGACATAGGAGAGAAATGCTAGACAGGGTTCTGATTGTGTTAAGTCCAGGTGTGAGAAATGGGAAGAGGAGGCTTATCCCTGAGCAGAGCAAAGGCTTAGTGAGCTCTGAGCATGGGGTCCCACTTAGGAAAATGGGAGACCCATTATTGCTTCCGGATATGACATGAGTTCCCTAGGAATCTTTTATTCAGTCTGTCTCCTTACCCCCACAGTGTATATACGTATCACTCAATTTATTGGCACCCGGAAGAGATCCCTGCTTATGTGATCCAGGTCCTTTGAGCCTTAAACTCTTACCTTTGCTCCTTCTGCTTTCCAGCGGTGCTATCCATATATACATTAGTCAGTTACAACGAGGCAGGGCTTGGGACATAGCTAAATGGTAGAGGCCCTGGGTTCAGTTCTTAACAGAGTGAATGTGAATGAATGTGCGTGAATGAAAGATAGAACAACAAACACAAGCCAGGCAGACACTTGGGAAGAACAAGCACTTGGTAACCCTTCTGCGGAGGCAGGTCCTGACACCTCCATGTCCTCCATCTTTGGTCACTGACCTCCCTCTTGCATGGCTAAGTGGCTTGGCCTGTTCACCTGCCCTCCACTCCACCAGTTTAGGCTGTCATTTCTTAGTTTAAGTGACTGTCAAGGCCTTTGAACTGCCCCTTTGCATGCATTCTCAACTCTTTGCTCCTAGCTCCCCCTACCTAATAGAGCAGTGCCCACCTCAGTCTTGGGTCTGGTTAACTTTGCTCTGAGTGACTTCCTGAAGCCCCTGCTGTCCTGTTGCAGACTTTAACAGTATACACAGGCTTTCTATCTTCCACCCGCTTTGTTCATTTCCATCTCATTCTGTAGACTTCATCTACAGACTGCCTACTCCTCTCTTGAGTCTTGTGGTCCAGTTATGGGAGCACCAGTAAGGTATGCTCACTGGCTTTGCAAGTCCTCAGGGAGCATACATCGCCTGTTGCTTTTAAAATTAACTTCTAGTTTCCAGTGTGCCATTCGCAGGTCTGATTGTACTGGATAGTCACTATGCATTATTCAACTCAGGCTGCTCACAGTGACCATACATTTGACTTGCTTTCTTGGAATCTTTGAGGCTATGAGTGCCATCGGCAGACAAGCAGTTGGTCCCTGTCATCCTTATCCTTGTCTCTAGTTCTCCTGTGTGTCATTGCCAATATTTCCTCACACTGGATACCATGTCCACGACTTGGCAATGAGTGTACTCGTTCCTTATGAACCCACTCCATCTTTCCATAGCCCCATAAAGTAAGAAATGCAATAAAATTCTTCCTTTTCTCTGTTAGAGGTAATTGCTACTATTGTCTTTGGAGTGTTGATTCAGAGCATCATGACTTCATTTTTCTTCCTTTTCTTTCTCCCTCTCCCCCTTTCCATTTCCCTTTTGGTGAGTGAATCTATATGCTTTGTGTGTGTGTGTGTGTGTGTGTGTGTGTGTGTGTGTGCATGTGCGTGTGTGTATGTGTGTGTGTGTGTGTGCGTGTGCGTGTGTGTATGTGTGTGTGTGTGTGTGTGAGCGCACGCGTGTGCGCATCTGTGTATATCAGGGTTCACATGCAGAGGTCATAGGACAACTTTTGGGGAGTTAGCTCTCTCTCTTTTTTCCTCCATGAGATTCCTTTACCCACTAAGCTGTTTTGCCAGGAACAATTTCATTTGGGGAAGGCATATACCTCATTGATAGACATTTCAACTTATAGCTTCTGTTAGGGCCTCCCATGTTGGTCTTGTTCATATCATTTAGGTCATGAATTAACTTTCTTCTGTCCTCTGTAGAACTAGAGTTTGCCTGAACTAGAGTTTACAAACTTCCTTTGTGTGGATTTGCTTTCAGGCTCTTTCATCCCTTATGCCCAAATAAGTGAAGGACTCTTTTGTTCGTATCCTAAGTGTTCTCTCTCTCTCTCTCTCTCTCTCTCTTTCTCTCTCCCCCTCTCCCCCTCTCCCCCCCTTCCCTCTCTTCCTCTCCTCCCCCCCCCCTTGGACACATACTATAATCTTGATATCAATCCTCAATCAACCCCACCTCCTGTCACCAGCCCAGATGGGAGATGGGCTCACAAAGCTGAGGAGCTTTGGCAGTTGAAGAAGGTGACTTTTCACTAGCTTTTGACTGTGTCAGAAGGCTGTTGGAGGAGTTTTCCCCAAATCTGTGTTGGAGCAGCACTCTTGCCCCACTGAGTGAGAACATGTGTTCTGAACCTGGGGCTGAGTGTATCACTCTGGGTGGCTGATGTACAGTAAGGGAGACTGGCTCAACAGGGGTCTCTCCTGCTCTGCACAGATGTCTACAGAGGTGTCTGAGCTGCAGAAGGCCTCCAGTTCTCATCAGTGCATAGTTGTTAATGGCATATAAAATCAGCAGCAATAGAGACCTAGGCATCACGTTTGCTCATTTCCTACCTCCCTCTCCTTTCTCCTGGCGTTTTCTCGCTTCCTGAGATGACTTCACCCTGTGTAGCCCAAGCTGACCTCAGATGTACAGTACTCTTGCCTCTTGTCTCTCAGGTACTGGGATTCATAGACACTCAACACAGTAGCTGAGTCTCTGTTCTTTTTTTTCAACAGGCAGTGTTTAATTATGTTGTCTAGACTGACCCTGGACTCCAGTCATCCATCTGCCTCAGCTCTCCTAGTAAATAGAACCAGTATCCTCTTGTTTCTGTCTAGCTCTTTATCACCACAGTTTTAGTCAGAGGCCTAAGGTGGGCTGAAGGCTTCATGAGAAATGGCTGGCAGTTGGGCTCAGAACTTGAGGAGCAGTGACAGCCATAGATGTGAGAGTGCCGCCATCACCTCATAGACGTTCATGATGCCCCATGGCCATAGGTCAGTTGTTGAGAGCTGGTAAGAGGGCACATGCTTTCCTGTGCCGCTATTCTGGAACAAAGGAAGCCAGACCCCACAGCTCTGCAGTGTTCCTGACAAATTCAGCGATGTCAACCTTAGTTCCTAATTTTCTACCTTATTTCTTTGTGGCTTTTCCCACAGTCTCTTTGCTTCACAAACATGCCTTCCTCCCCTCACCTGTTCTTGACCCAGAGGACTTGTGTTCTAGAAAACAGTATTTGTTCTGTAAACAATATGGAAGGGAGAGGCTATTAATAGGTAGACAAGCCAATGAGAAGTGTGTTCGCTGCCTTTGAATGGTAATGGTGCTCTGTGTGTGTGTCCTTTCAGTGAGTGTGGGAGGGACAATGAGCTTCAGGCGGCAGTTGAAGAATGCAGGTTGCCTAGTTCCCTGTGCCGTTCTCCTACAGCAAGCAAGACCACAGGGTGACTTCACATACCTGTTTCTCTTGACCTTTCCCCTGTTAGAGTCATCCTTTTTGCTATCTGATTCTCCCCAGTCTTCCCCAGGACACGTAAGCCTTGTTCACCTCTCTGTGGCCCCATGCTCCCTTCCCAGCCTCCAGGCTTCCCCCCCTCCCACCCCCCCAGGTACTGTAATGCTTAGGTCACCCCACCTACTTTTCTGTTTAATTATGATTTACATATTGATTTACTTGTGCTAAAGATCAACTGTCCTTCTAAACTGTGGCGACATACTGGCCATGCTTTTCTGCCCTTGCTGTTGCCAGGAGAGCTGCCTTGGTGCCTGTGGTC
>NW_022196902.1:10533868-10548340 GCF_008632895.1 Mastomys coucha
CGTTTCATACCTTCCCTGGACTCAACAGCTGGCTGGCAGATTAACCTCTGCCCCTGACTGACTCAGAGTTCTCAGAACAGAGACCAGTGGCTTGTCTCTGTGACCTGCTTCGACCAGACCAGGCTGTTCTCCAAGGCTTTTCTCATAGTCGTGGTGGGAGGGGGCGTTTGTGCCGAATGCTTTCAGGCATTCCAGAGATCTAGTGAGACCTGTTTGGGGCCTCTCCTCTCTGTTGTCTGTGGACCTCATAGGCTGCTTCATTCAGACGGGTAGGAGTGCCCGCACTGCTAAAGGCTTACCTGAATACTTTGGAAGGGAGGATGAACTAAATGAACTTTTCTCCCTAGCCTCTCCCTCACCCTGATACTCTCTCATTAGCCTGTACTATCCGTGTTGTGGACTTTTCTTCTTAGCAGAATGGAAATTCTTCTTGACTTCACTGTGTTTCATTGACTTTTCAGTGCTCAAGAAGTCCATGATGTCAGGCTGCGGCTGTAGCTGAGTTTTGATGCTACAAACCTAAACATTTTAAATATGCAAGAGGGCCTCAGACATGTACTGTCTGTGTGTGTCTGTGTGTGTGTGTGTGTGTGTGTGTGTGTGTCTGTCTGTCTGTCTGTCTGTCTGTCGGGCTTGGGCTGTGAAACTCCCTTGGCTAGAAAGAAACTGTAACCATCTTGCCAAGCCCAGAGATTTGGAGGTCCCTTTGTGATACAGGCTGAGACCTGAGGAGGGCTGGACCAGCCCTCTCTCAGAGCTGAAAGTCAAACTGAGTGTCTTCACATCCTAGTTTGGTGGTCTGGGGTATGGTCTTTGAATTTTCCATGCCTCATTTTCTTCCGTGAGCAGCAGTTACATGATAGGGTAGCTAAGGATTCAGAGGATGAGTTCTCATGACTTGGCTACCTAATACACACTTGTTCAATTAGTCCTAAACACTGCTGATTCAGATTTTTTTTTCCCGGTTTTATAAAGCTATCAGCAGATTCTAGTGTTTTCTCTGCCGTCACTAGTGTATCCCTATCACCCACAGTTTCAGGAGAACTCTTCACTTTCTGCAGCACGCTTGGGGTCTAGGCATTAAGAAGAAAGTCAGGAGCCAGGCAATGGTAGCGTACGCCTTTAATCCCAGCACTTGGGAGGCAGAGGCAGGAGGATTTGAGTTCGAGGCCAGCCTGGTCTACAGAGTGAGTTCCAGGACAGCCAAGGCTACACAGAGAAACTCTGTCTCAAAAAACTAAAAAAGAAAAGAAGAAGAAGAAGAAGAAGAAGAAGAAGAAGAAGAAGAAGAAGAAGAAGAAGAAGAAGAAGAAGAAGAAGAAGAAGAAGAAGAAGAAGAAAAAGTCAGAAGAGGGTGGCAGCTGATCCTCAGAAAGATGTGTAGGAATCCCCTTCCATTGCCACTGATGTCTAAATGTCACAGGACCTTATCTATAATGGTGTAAAGGGAATTCATTTCCCCCAATACCAAGGAAGACTCCGGAAAGGAACAGTGGGCCGGCAAACCTGCCCTCCATGTTGTAACTGTGTTGTTGGCTTTGAATGGTTGTTAGGGACCATAACTAGCATTCATTTGAATGGGAAGCCCTGCTGGGGACTCTTTCCTAGAAGGGAGCCACAGTTTTGCTTTTCTTTGCTATCTTTATCTGTTCTGCCTGCCCGCTCAGTTTCATCCTCTCTCACTACAGAGGCATTTAGGGGCACCTGGGGCACTGGCAGTGAGGGCCCCTTCAACCCGGAACATTGGTATAGGAGAGCCCGTCATCTGTGCTGGGAAGGCAGATATCATGGGTTTGTACTGAATCTGTAGGGTTTCCAGGCCTCCTTGGCTGTGTTCACCTCCTCCTAAAGCAGTTCTTAGGCCTCCCCAGCTCTCTGGCATTCCATTCCCATTCCGAGTTAATGAGACAGAAGGAAGGCCTTTGCCTGGATTTGTCAGCAGGGAAAACTGGCTCATCATCTGGGACCCAGGCACTGCATTTCCTACCAGTGGTGGCCATCCCAGTAGTGACTTGATCATTGTTTACAGTAGTCAGTGATTCTCATGGTGGGGAAAGCCAGGAGGCTAGATGACGTCGTCCTAAACTCCACCTCCACCAGAAACAAGGAAAAGTTTCTCAGGATGAGAACAGGTACTTGAAACATATGCTGGATGTTGTAGGATTTGCACCAACAAAAACTAGTGTTTTGGCCTGTGTTGAATTCAACAGGAAGTGTCAGCCCCACTGATATAGCTTACTACACTCACTGATAGCAGGCTCCATTTAAAGGGGGCCTGGTTTAGTGATGTCTCTAGATTCACTGTGAATTTATTTTTGACTGCGTTGCCTCTCAGTTTTAATGAATGCAGATATAGCCCAGGCTACTTCTTATGAGGACATGAATGTCTTTTGACTTGGTAAATACTGACAGTACTGTTGCTGAACCTTTGGCTTCTCAATATACCAACTTAGCAAGGAAGAGTTATTTTAAATAATTTATATTTAGTTCTGTTTAGACACCACCAACCAATTCTTTTATATGTAGCTCTTTATTTTTGCGATAGGGAGTCCCAGTGTAGTCAAGGTTGATCTTAAACTCATGATTACCTTGCTTCACTTTCCTAATTGCTGGAATTACAGGCATGTCCCACCTTGTCTAATGCGCAGCCCTGTGTGATGTGTTATTGAAGTTCAAAAATAAGAGGTAAACGCTACTGTGTGTGGCTAGTTAAAAGAGACAGTGATTGGAAGGTAAATAGCATCCGTCTACCTATCCATCCACCTGTTTGTCCGTCTGTCTATTTGTCCATCTACCCACCCACCCACCCATCCATCCATCCATCCATCCATCCATCCATCCATTTCCATCCATCCAATTAGTCTGTGTAAAAATGTTCAAAATCATCTGCAGGGGATGTAGCTCCATAGTAGAGCTCATGGGTGGCATGTGCCAGGTCCCAGTCCCTTCATAGCCAGTCCCCTTTGCAAAGGTAACATCTTTTTACTTCTGTGCACAGATTTTCTTCTGTGCAATTGTATTTATCCGTGGGAATTATCCATAGAACTGCATATAGAATGATGCTATGTATCATATAACATTCTGAATATAGAATGATGCTGTGTGTCATATAACATTCTGCATATAGAATGATGCTATGTGCCATATAACATTCTGCTTTTGTTTTGTTTTTTGAGACAGGGTTTCTCTGTGTAGCCCTGGCTGTCCTGGAATTCACTCTGTAGACCAGGCTGGCCTCAAACTCAGAAATCTACCTGCCTCTGCCTCCCAAGTGCTGGGATTAAAAGTGTGTGTCATCACTGCCCAACTATGTTCTGATTTTACTGGAACAATTTTTTTTTATTAGACATTTTCTTTATCTACATGTCATATGATTTCTCCTTTCCCAGTTTCCCCTCCAAAAAACAAACAAACAAACAAAAACAAGAACAAACCCCTGTTGCCTCCCCTCTCCCCATGCTTGCCACCCCACCCTCTACCACTTATTGGCCCTGGCATTTCCCTACACTGGGGCACAGAATCTTCACAGGGCCAAGGGCCTTTCCTCCCATTGATGATCGAATTTGCAATCCTCTACTATATACATGCTGCCAGAACATTCAGTCCCACCATGTATAGTCCTTGGTTGGTGGTTGAGTCCCTGGGAGCTCTGAGGGTACTAGTTAGTTCATATTGTTGTTTGTCCTAAGGGGCTGCAAACCCTTCAGCTCCTTTGGTCCTTTCTCTAACTCCTTCATTGGGGACCCTGTACTCAGTTCAATGGATGGCTGTGAGCCTCTACATCTGTATTATTCAGGTACTGGCAGAGCCTCTCAGGAGATAGTTATATTAGGCTACCTTGTTCTTCCTTCAGTCTCTGCTCCATAGTTAGTCTCTGCAACTCCTTCCGTGGGTATTTTGTTACCCCTTTAAAGAAGGAATGAAGTGTCCACATCTTGGTCTTCCTTCTTGAGTTTTTTGAGGCTTGTGGGTTGTTCTTTGTGTATTCCGAACTTCTGGGCTAATATCCACTTATCAGAGAGTACATACCACGTGTGTTCTTTTGTGATTGGGTTACTTCACTCAGGATGATATTCTCCAGATCCATCCATTTCCCTAAGAATTTCATAATTTCATTGTTTTTAATAGCTGAGTAGTACTCCATTGTGTAGATGTACCACAATTTCTGTACCCATTCCTCTGTTGAGGGACATCTGGGTTGTTTCCATTTTCTGGCTGTTATAAATAAGACTGCTATGAATATGGTGGAGCATGTGTCGTTATTACATGTTGGAGCATCTTCTGGGTAAATGCCCAGGAGTGGTATAGCTGGGTCCTCCGGTAGAACTATGTCCAATTTCCGGAGGAACCACCAAACTGATTTCCAGAGTGATTGTACCAGCTTGCAATCCCACCAGCAACGAAGGAGTGTAGATTAGGAGTTTTCTAATGAAATGTTAACTAGACAAAGTATAAATGAGACTTTCAGTATTGAGAATGCTTGTTTCAGACAGAAGGCTGACTCTTTTGCGTTTGCTTCATTGAAGCATACATGAAAATTCCAACGTTTTAAACAATATATGGAACTTGAAAATGAGCTTTTTTTTTTTAATGCCAAAATTTTCTACATCTGTGCATTAACAGTTTTTTTGTTTTGGTTTGATTTTTGTTTGTTTAGGTTTTTGGTGCTAAGATTCAAAGTCTTCAGACTGTTTTGTTGTTGAAAACTGGCTTCTTTTATCTCAGTCGTTGCTTGGTAGGAAAAACATGTCATTCAAAGCGGTTTTCATGACTTTTTGATGGACAGACATGTTAGTGCCTTTCAAACAATCTAAAGCCTCATTTAAGAAGCTTTCTTTTCTCCTGAGTTAAAATATGTGCTTACACAAAGCAGTTTCTCAGCCTGGAGTCCCTTTGTTGGGATTCAGTGTTGCAGAACCATGCGCCCCGCTGGGCGGTCATGCTGAGTCCTGTGGCTCGACTGTGAAGGGGGCTTAGGGGCGGAAGTTCAGCTTCTCAGTGCCTTAGGATGCTTGGGAATGCCACTGCAGCTTCCAGTAGGACCTCCAGGGAGGCTGTACCTAGACAGGCTAGACCCTGGTCTAGAGGAGGCGTCCTATATCCTCTTGCCAGTTACTGTTGGCATCTACATTGTGTGCTGCTGGAACTGGCTTCCTAGGATTATGAAAGGCATTACAAACTTTCCATCTGGCCTCCTAAATATGTTCCCTTTGAGCCGTTGTCCCGAAGCATCTTAGCCTTTAACTCCAATGCTGACAGGGTGGGGCGAGGCCAGCCAGGGCCTCCACCTGCAGCGGTGGCCAGCACTGTTGGTTGCTGCAGGTGTCATACGGGCTTCTCTCCAGCTTTTGTTCTGCTTGCTTTTGCTTTCTTTCGTGCCAGCCAACTTGTTTTTCTCGAGTTGCCCAAACTTTGATGCACTATAGAAGAGAAAACCTCAGAGCAGTCAAGATCTTCATCCTGGCAATTTCCATAGCACTCTCAACTCTGCTTCAGAGGAGGTTGCTCAACACTAAGTGTGCAAACCCAGAAGTTGTGCCGTAGGATCTGCATGGGCCCCCTTGTTTATGGACTAGGGAAGGGCTTGCCATCAGATTTGTTTCAGTGCTGATCTGCATGAGTAATTCTGTTTTCCTTCTTTCTTATATGTTTATTTACATTTAAAAATGTATTCATATTTAAATTACATGTGGAAATATTTAGGTCTAATATTTCTAATATTTAGAAATAATTTAGGGTTGTTTAGAAATAATCTTCAGAGCACTGGAGTCAGGTGTTTGTGAGGGAAACTGCCTGATTACCTTTGTTTGTTATATTAGGCTACGACTTGCACTTAATGAATGAATAAATGAATGTATTGCTTGAGCACTCAGGAGTGTCAAGCCTGTTAGCTTCTAGAGGTACAAAGCAGAATGAGATGGGAAAGAGATAAGGAAGAGGGAGCCCTTCAACAGACTTGTAGTAATGGAGAGCCTGGGGCACTCTCCTGGAGCAGAGCCTCCTCTCTTAGCTCATGAAAGCCAGTCACAAAAGTTACAGGGGCAATAACTGGCATGGTGTGACCTGGGTGTACAGAGGCTGGGGACACTGGGCTAGTGGTTGGTGTCCAAGGATCCGTGAAATGGACTGAACTTTTACCATGGAGGGCCTTGTAGAACATATGAGAGACATGGCTCTAGCCTACAGTCCATCTCTCTCTTTCTCTTTCTCTCTTACACACATACATACACACACACACACACACACACACACACACACACACATTTATGGAATTTATTGGAATGAGTTATAGGCTCCAGTCCAATTGATTCAGCGATGGCTAACTATGAATGGAAATTCCAAGAATCTAGTCGCTTGGACCCACAAGGCTGAGTGTCTTAGCTGCTCTTCTGTGTGTGGCAACTTCCTGTGAAGTCACAATTTTCCAAACAAAAGGTAAAAGGAAGTAGTTAGAAAGTCATGGCTGAGGAGATGGTCCTGTGGGTAAAAGTGCTTCCTGTACAAACATGGCTACTGGAGTTCAGTTCCCAGAACCCATGTAAAAAGCCAGTAATGTCAGAGCTGGTCTGCAGTGTGTGCCTCAGTAATGTTGGAGCTGGTCTGCAGTGTGTGCCTCAGTAATGTCGGAGCTGGTCTGCAGTGTGTGCCTCAGTAATGTCAGAGCTGGTCTGCAGTGTGTGCCTCAGTAATGTCGGAGCTGGTCTGGTGAGATGGTAAATGGAGAATTGGCTGTGGGCCAGGCAGCCTGGAGTACACTTCATAGCTACAGAAAGAACAAGAATACAGACTGCCTCAAAACAAAGTAGACAGACAGAACCAAGTCCTGTAGTTATGCCTTCTGACAGTAAATGAAGCAAACAAACCTTGGGAAAAGAATGTCACTAGAATTGATGTTAAAATTGGTATTTTTATTTGTATATGTTCACACGTGTATATGTGTGTACGTATGAGCACACACATGTGTATATCTCTGTGTATATATGTATGTGTATGTATATGGAGGCTCAATGTTGATGACAGGTATCCTACTGGATAGATGAGCAGTTTATGTACTGAAGACGGGCCTCTTGCTGAGCTGCAGCTCACTGATTCAGGTAATCTAGCTGACCAGCTTACCCCAGGCTCCCTTCTCTGCCTCCAGAGAGGTAGGCCTGCTTGGCTTTTAAGTGAGTGCTTGTGATCTGAACTCTGGTCCTCATGTGTATGGTAAGTACTTTATCTACCGATGTATCTCTCTAGTCTTGAGTACATTTATGTTGCTCTCTTCATTCTGATAGTCTGCCTGATACTAGTCTATTTTTCAGAGGCTATGTGATTTTTTAAAAAATGACTTATGTTAATACTTTTTCTTCTATATGTGTTCTCTCCCCCTACAACCTGTTTCTTTGTGGTGCTGGGGATCCAAACCAAGACTTTGTACACACTAGGCAAGTGCTGTACTATGCTACCAGCCCAACTTTTAAAACTTTTAAAAGTTTAATACTAGTAATTACATTTTGGCTACTTGTTGACTTATCTCATTTCAGGGGTGAGCAATGCTGTTTTTTTTTTTTTTTCTTTTCCATAAAAGGAAACTGAGTCCAACAGTGTGTGCTAAGTTAAGGAATTCACATTGTCATTTCTGCTGGTTGATTTAGACACCTTCTTTGAGGGTACTTCTCTCATTTATTCATGCAATGCCTACTTCAGACTTATGGACTATCTCTAGGAAAGAATTCTCAACAGTATCTTGAATGTGTGGATGCAAAATGCATGTTATGATGACAGTTGTGATGTTAAACATTTATGAACTGTAATTCAGGACACTAACAAACCAGAAATTCTTGCCCTGTGCACTTTCAGAGGAATTGCTACATTATCTTTAGGACATGGTAAATGCCTTCAATTTTTGTTTCAAATAAAAAAGTAAAATTAGGTGAAATAAAGATGATGGCTAATCCCAGTACTTGGTAGGTGTAGGCAGAAAGATCAAGAGTTCAAGGTTGCCCTCCCCAGTTACACAGTGAGTTGAGGGCTCTGAGATCTACCGCAAGGAAAAACATCTTTTCCTAGGCCTGGAAAAGATGATTAGTAGGTAAAAGTGCTTGTCCTCAGTGGATGTGGACCTGTGCTCAAGTCTTCAGCACCCATGGAAAAGCTGGGCTTGCTGCATGTGCCTGTAAACCAAGGTTGAAGTGCTGGCAGAGGCAAGAAGCCCTTGAGAGCTGGCTGACCAACTGCTCTCTCTGAAACTGTCAACGTCTGTTTCAATAAGAGACTCTGCCCCCAAAATAAGATGAAGGGTCTGGAGAGATGGCTCAGTAGCTAAAAATCACTTCTGCAGAAGACTTCCTACCCTTGCAGAAGGCATGGGTTCAGTGTCTAGCACCTATATGAAGTCTAGCACCTATATGATTTCCTGTAACTCCAATTTCAGGAACTCTAATTTGTTCTTGTAGCTTCCACTCACTCCTGTATGCATGTGGTGGGCGTAAACTCATGCACCCCAGCCACACACAACTAATAAACAAACAAACAAATAGCTTAAAGAGTGCCTTAGTTAGGGTTTTATTGCTGTGAACAGACACCATGACCAAGGCAACTCTTATAAGGACAACATTTAATTGGGGTTGGTTTGCAGGTCAGAGGGTTCAGTCCATTATCATCAAGGCAAGAAGGATGACACCATCTAGGCAGGCATGGTACAGAAGGAGCTGAGAGTTCTATATCTTCATCTGAAGGCTGCTAACAGAATACTGACTTCCAGGCAGCTAGGATGAGGGTCTTATAGCCCACACCCACAGTGACATCTATTCCAACAGGGCCACGCCTACTCTAACAAGGCCACACCTTCTAATAGTGCCACTCTCTGGGCTGAGCATATACACACCATACCGAAGAGTAAGGTGGAAGAGTACTAGAGGAAGGCATCCGCCATGGGAGTGTGCACACCCAACACACACGTCCTTCAGATGTGTAAGGATTATTTGCATTTTTATGGAAAGTAAAATAAAAAATGCAACACCTTTGTTTAATGAAAGTGAAATATCATAAATCTAATGGAGCATGTGTTGGATCTGTCTGCCTGATATTAGCAAATGCCGATAGAACTCCAAGATCATACTTGAAGAATTGTAGCATGCTCATCAGATAGAAGACTTGCACTGTTACTTCTACCCGCAGCTCAGCAGTTTTCTTGAGGATATGTTATTCAGAGATGAAGAACAGACATTTCAGTAAATGATGCTCATATGATTAGGGCTATCTGTAACTAGAAAATGAGTCATTACCTAAGCCTTGTACCTTATGTAAACATTCACTCAAAAGGACTATGGACTTAAGTGCAAACTAGGAGAGCATCTAGCCAAAGAGTTTTAGGATGTTGCAGAATTGTTGTGAGAACATAGTTTGATTGCAAAGCATGGAAAGGACGTGCAAAGCTGTTTTGCTGGGGAAGATGTGCCGATGAAGTGTGCGGAGATAGAGTTTATTTTGTCCTTGATGTCATGAAACTGGAAGTTACAGTGTACAGCATCTCATGGATGGTGAGCCTCTAAAGTACTGAGTAGGCCTTCCTTACTTTTTGATATAACATTCTAGAAAATAGGTCAGCATTTTTACTTAAAACTGACGATGGACTTGTGTGACCTAGAAGATGCTGTCTGTCTGTCTTTGTCTCTTTGTAGCTGAGATGAAAACATGCATTCAGAGTAGCGTTATGTGCACTTTCTCCTAATGGAGAGAGTCTGGAGAGCACCCAGTATCTTTCTGTGTTTGAAGAAATTATGGCCTACTCACATCCAGAATAACTAACACTCGCTAGTACTAAGGTACAAACTGGGGTGCATAAAACACCTCGGAAGAATCCTAAGGAAAGAATGGTAGATGAAACCAGGCTCCAATGAAAGTGCACTTTGTAATTCCATTTGTATGGCATTCTTGGAGGAATGTAGATGCAGAGGTAAAGGTGAGTGAGACTGGTGTCTGGGGAATTAGGGATCTAAAGGAAGAACACAAAGAAGTCTTGCTGCAAGATTGTGTTGATTTTGGTGGGGGTTCCAACAGGGATGTGATGAAATCACACACACACACACAGGCATACACACATAAGCATATACACACATACCAATTTATGTATTATTGGTAAACTGAGTAAAAAGTATGAATAAAAAGTATGAATTGCTTCACTGCCAATTTCTTGATATTTTTGCTTTATACTTTGGCTCAATATGAAAACCATGCATAGGACTTTTTATATATTTCTTTTAAGTCAGTGATTTCTTTAAAACTTCTATATATTTTAATTATCTATTGGTGTGTGCCTGTGTGTATGTAGGGTGAGCCTGTGAGTATAAGAAAGAGTGTGAGGACACCCTTCACATGTGGAGGTCAGATGACAACTTTCAGGAGTTGGTGCTCCTCTTCCTCTCTGGGTTCTGGTGAACTCAGGTCAGGTTTCAAGGCAAGTTCCTTTACCAGCTAAGCCATCTTGCTGGCCCTTATCAAGAATTTCAAAGCAACAAGATTAAAAAGGAAATGATGTTATTTCATTGTATTTGTAAAATCCTTAATTCTTAGATATCATCTTTCAATATATGCAGAAGCATTTGTGTAGTCCTAAGAAATCATGATATCCTTCTTGTGTTTTATGGGGCTCAGCACCCAATAGAGCTTTTTAGTGAAAAAGTTATGCATTTATAGTTCCTTCCTTAACCCTCATTTCTGTCTTTGACTTTGAAAACTAGTAAGTTCCCGAGTTTCTGTGATACTGTCTGATTTAAGAAGAAAGCACCTGCACTTGACATCAGTGATCATGATCTCTGATTTGCCTAGGGGTAGTTTTATGCAAACCTCCTCTTCCTCCCCCTGGCTCCTGCCTGCCTGTCAGAGGCAGCAGAGCAATTGCAGTCCAGTTTGCTCACAGTGCTGCAAGGACCACAGAAGGTTAAAGGGCTTCCAGTGGACTGTCAAGAATGCTTTCCATATCCTGAGTGATCCTGTGGTTTAGCTTGGGATTCAGTACATAAAACCAGAGAAGGTAACTGAACAGATCCTTAAAATAACAATGGTGCTTGCTGTGTAGCCATACACATTACAGGAGTGCACTGCAAAGGTGCCTAGCAGGGCTGGGGTGTGAGAGGCCCTGAATCTTCCCTCAGCTCCAGGAGGAGAGGAAGTCCTGCAGTGAATCTCCCCTCAGCTCCAGGAGGAGAAGAGTCCTGAAGTCCTGGTGAACATTCCTTAGGAAAACATTTGGGTTAATGTGATTTAAATTGGCCTATTCTGTATTTGCTCTTGGCAATTAATTTGAATGCTTTTGTTTGTTTTTTGTTTTTGTTTTTGTTTGTTTGTTTGTTTTGTTTTTTGAGACAGAGTTTCTCTGTATAGCCCTGACTGTCCTGGAACTCACTCTGTAGATGAGTCTGGCCTCGAACTCAGAAATCCATGGGCCTCTGCCTTCCAAGTGCTGGAATTAAAGGTGTGTGCCACCAGTGCCTGGCCTAATTTGAATTCTTTTTGTGCAGTTTTTCTTGAGAAGTAATCAAGAGCATACAACCAAAACCAACCAAACACAATCGCAACAAACCAAACTGGATGAAAACAAACCAAAAATACAAGCAAAACCCTTTGTCTTCTAATGTGTCATGCAAACATAGAAGGTGGTGACTATGAATGACTGAGAGATACAGGCAGCCCTTTCCAAATAGATTTGTACCCTGACGTTCAGTGATGTTCCCAGACACGTCACATTATAGGAAGACGATGTGTCCATTTTTGAGTGACAGATTTTCAGAATAATTTGAGATATTCGAGACTGGGCTCTTTTAAAACAGAATTTCCCTTTTCACAGATTAAAGCTTCTGCTGCTTATAATTACCGAACATTTATTTTTAATGAGGCTATTAGGAGCTAAGTGTCTACATCCCGTTTACTAAGTTCAAGGTAATAAATTTTGAAGTGAAATTTTAATTTTAAAGAGTGCCAAATGGGGCTGGCGAGATGGCTCAGCGGGTAAGAGCACTGACTGCTCTTCCGAAGGTCCTGAGTTCAAATCCCAGCAACCACATGGTGGCTCACAACCATCTGTAATGAGATGGGATGCCCTCTTCTGGTGTGTCTGAAGACAGCTACAGTGTACTTACATAGAATAAATCGTTGAAAAAACAAAGAGTGCCAAATGATTTTATTCCATTTATTTTACAGTAATACAATATACACATGTTTTATGCTCAGTGAAGTAAGAATGGTAGTTGTTTACTTAGCAATATTTATTTATATATAATATCTATTTATGTACCTGCTTACCCAGGGAGTCTGGTTATGTAGCCCAGGTTGGTCCTTAAACCTGTGATCTTTTCTGTTTTAGACTGCTGAATTCTGGGGTTACAGGCACCGCCATCACACTCAGGGCTGATGTCTTCCCTCCCTCCCTCTTTCCCTCCCTCCCTAAATCCCTCCCTGCCTCCCTCCTTCCTTCCTTTCCTCCCTCTCTCCAGAAATGTAAATATGACACTGGAGAGATAGCTCAGTGGCTAAGAACCCTGTCTGTTCCTATAGAGGACCTGGGTTCAATTCCAGCACCAACATGCTCTTTCACAAATGTCCATCACTTCAGTTCTGGGTGATCTGGCCTAGCTAGCCTCTCTTGGCCTCTGAGAGAGATACATGCACACAATACATGCAAGCAAAACACCACCATACATAATATAAAATTAAGGGCAGCTGAGATGGCTCGGTGGGTAAAGGCATTTGTTTCCAGGCCTGGTGGCTTGTGTTCAGTCCCCAAGGACCTGCTCATAGTTGAGGGAGAGAATCAGCTTTTTTAAGTTGTTCTCTGACCTCTACATGTGCACACACACGCACATAATAAATGTAGTTTAAAATAAACAAAGAGTAAAAGGAGAAGTGTAAATGTTTAAAGGCAGTTGGAGAATTCTTTGGTCTTGTTACTCTGCCACCAAGGACCTGCCAAGCTTGTGTAGTGCTGATAGATCCCGCATCTCTTGCAGCAGGCATTGCTTTAACTTGAACGGAAAAGAATTGGGCTCAGCCCCAGCTGCTCTATCGCTTCCTTGTATTTTACTCTTCTGAGTATCCTGGATTCTCTTGGTACCTACTGATGAGAAAGAATGACATGCAGGCAGTGCTGGAAATTTACTTTCTGGTCCCTTCTGCAGGTACTAACCTGACCCAAGCAGAGGCCTTCCTTTAAGATCAGATTGGACCTAGCTGAACATTTGTCATTTGATAATCTCAAGGCATTCAGTGAGAAACTGGAGGTTTCTCAAGTATCTAGGTTACACAGTTGAGTAGAGAAGCCAGTTCTAATTTTCCTAGCACCATGATTTCTGAATATGTTAGAGAAGGAAAAATAGACTCCAGGTATAGATTAATGTAAAATACTACGCTGTTTAGAATTTGTCTGAAAAAAAGAAAAAAGCATAAGATTCCTACTATTCCACATCTGGGGCCATACTGTATGCTGGTATGGTATAGTGGCAGATGTATCTCACCTTTACAGCTTGGCCACAGACTCCAGCTGACTTACTAATGGTCTAAGAAGGTCCTAGAGGGAAAGCCAGGCCATGAGCTCAGGCCATAGACTCCTCCTTTACTTGCAAATGGTTTAGAGCAAAGCAGTGACCTTAATTAAAAAGCAATGTGTATCCAGTCATTGACTGTAATTTCATCTTCACTATGGTGCATGGAGCACAGGCGCCGCCATTCAGCCCCCCAACTACAAAGAGGAAGAGAAAACAGGCATTGTTTCCCTCTGGTTGGTAGATCATTCCTGAGAGTGTGGTAGAGAAGAGGGCGCCTCGAAGCACTTGGGAGAAGTTTTAGGAACGCTGAATATAATATCACATGCATCTGCCATTGGGAATTTTCAGCAACATTTACACTAATGAAGGCAGGCCAATGACACCACTAAAGTATGAGCAGCCCTTAGGTTAGTGCATCTCATCCGTAATATATATTTTGTAGTGTTTTTTGTTTTGTTTTGTTTTTCTGTCCAGAACTGGGACTTTAATAAGTGGTTAAAAAGAGAAATGGAATTGTTTCCTTGTTTGGGCTCAAACTCAGGGCCACATGCTTGCTAGGCAGGTGCTCAACCTCAGAGCCACATAGCAGCCTTCTGAAATGGGAGTTTCCTGGGGATGAACCCGTTCTCTCACTGCCCTAACTCTGAGGTAAGGAAATGTTAAAGGAAAGTCCTGTTTATAGCTTTCCATAGTCATTGTTCAGACAAAACTCTACTAATTTAGAGAGAGTAATCAGTTCTTTAGGTACGCACACGAATGTATAATTAGCACACTGAGAAAGCTGTAAGCCATGCTAGTCTGGGATGCAGTTTTCCCAAGTCATGAAAGAACGTGATAAAATTCTAAACTTGGCCACCAAAATTATTTTTCTAGTCAGTGTATTCCAGGAAAATTTGATGTTCATTAAGGCAAACCCATAAATGCTGTGGGTTTTTTTTTCTTTCTTTCT
>NW_022196902.1:10548350-10548607 GCF_008632895.1 Mastomys coucha
CCTCAACTCAGAAATCCACCTGCCTCTGCTTCCCAGGTGCTGGGATTAAAGGTGTGTGCCCACTGGCTTTTTTTGTGTGTGTGTGTGTGTGTTTTGTTTTGTTTTTTTTTGTGTGTGTGTGGTTTTTTTTCTTTTAAATAAAAAGCAGGAATATGAAAATTATTGAAACTGTGTATGTGTGGGAGGGTGAGGGTGTGGGTGTGAGGGTGTGGGTGTGTGTGGGTGTGGGTGTGAGGGTGTGAGGGTGTGGGTGTGGG
>NW_022196902.1:10548792-10558018 GCF_008632895.1 Mastomys coucha
TGTGTGGGTGTGAGGGTGTGGGTGTGTGTGGGTGTGAGGGTGTGAGTGTGTGGGTGTGAGGGTGTGTGTGTGTGTGGGTGTGTGTGGGTGTGTGGGGAAGGAAAGCAGAGGAAAGACTTAGGTGTTGTTCCCAGGTGCTGTCTGATAGGTTATTTCTCTGCTGGTGAAATGAGCCAGTTCAAGCCAGATTAGATTAGATTGCATGCGGGTCTATTGGGAAGCTGCTCTCCCGTGAGTTCACTGGCCTGAAGGACCATAGGGAAAGGGAAGTGGAGAGGGAGAAGAGAAAGAGAGAAAAAGTGCAGGCACAAGGCCTCAGAGAGAGAAGGAGAGAGGGAGAGAGAAGGAGAAAGGGGGAGAGGCCATAATGTTTGGGTTATATAGGGAAGAGCCTCTGGGGGGAAGGTAGCCAACACGTTCAGGGCTGGGGACAGGGTGTGCTAGGGAAGGACTGAGGGATGCTGGGAGAACCTGGAAGCCAGATCTGCTTTAATATGTAAAATATACACCTCAGTTCCTTGTCTCCGGGTCTGGAACCAAACACTGTCCAAACACTGTTTTTTGAGACAGGGTCTCCCATGGGCCTGGATTTTGCCATGTAGGTTTGAGTTGGCTGAGTCGTGGGCTCCAGGGATCTCCATGTTTCTGCCTCTCCAGTGTTGAGAATACATAGAAGGTTACAGCCATAGCTGACTTCTTTTCTCAACGTAGTTCTGGGCACATTGCTGACTGAACTAGCACCCAAGCCCTAGTTTCATGAAAGCAGCAGCAGCAACTGCAGTCTACATACAAGATGACCAGTATCCCTGCTGCCTGGCAGCCAATGTCACCCGATAACTGTAACACCCCCAAATAACTCATACTTTTCTAGGCTGCCTATCAAGGAGGGACGTCACTCCTGGGAACTTGTGTTCATGACTTACTGCATTGTGGCTACTTGCTTTTTAGACGTGGGAGTTTCGCCTTCTGCTTTCTCTGAGCTCACAGGCAGTAAGGCTGGTGAGGGGGACAGATTGTACTCTAGGAATTTGGGCAAAGCCTCTAAGGAGTGTTTTCAAGGTGAGTTATATATTAATTCATGAATACAAAGGCACTCACTCTCAGCCAGGTGAAAACTCGCTTGTCCCTTTTCAGATTGTTTATGGGACCCTGTTTTTTTTCATAGTCTGGGATCCATGGTAAATGCTTTTGTGAAAGGATTGTTACTGGGATTTCTCTTGGGGACACCTAATCATTCAATATTATTGACAGTACCTCTTGGCAGCCACCAAGTTTTGACCATCACAGAGGAATCAGTCTCTGAGAGCTGGTGACTCAGTTGACTTATCCGTCTGTCAGTGACTAATGTGTACCAGCAGTGAAGGCGGAACCGAAGTGACTTTCGACTAATTTAGCCACAGTGATTTGTTTTAATATTATCCCAAATAATATTAATTGTGTTGCATTTCAAACTCTTGAGGATTTAATTCTCTGCACAGCCTGTCTATAACCGTACCACAAAACCTTATTTACTGAGGTATCTTCATTTGTCTTGGCTTCATTTGTCTGAACTAGGTTAAACTCCACTCCTCAGTGGCAGAGTGCCCTCATAGGAGCCTGGAGTTGAGGGGCAAGGGGAAGAAGGGAAAGAGAAAGACACAGAGCAAAAGAATGTCAGGACTCCTGACTCTTCTCCATTGCCTTTGAGGATTAGAGTGGGGTCTTTATGCTTGCAAGGCAAGCACTTTACTCCCTGAGCTATCTCCTAGCTTCAGCAGTAGTGTTATTTAAATTTGATTACCTTTATAAAGATTCTATCTCTAAACAATCTGATAGCATTCTGTCCCACTGTTCTCTTTCTCTTTGGTTGTGGAATATAATTGAGTTCGTAAGAATTCTAGAACCCCCACCCTGCAGCTGTATGGAGGGTGCTCTGCAGAGAGGGAAAGGCACATATTTGATAGAGACATTCTTGGTTTGTCACTTCCAGTATTTCCTGAAGGTCAGTTGAGGTCAGCTGTGCCAGATCTTGAAGTCTATGAGCTACCGTGTGACCTTCTAGTGTGCTTCCTTTGTCTAAACTTGTTGAAGCTGTTGCTGTTATTTTTAGCTAACAAATGCTGGAGAATCACGTTGGGAGAGATAGTATTGTTAATCCTGCCACCCACCAGAAAAGCCAACTCTATCGTTTTGGGCCAAATTTAAAGCAAGCATTAATTAAATATTAAATACTGATCAAGAGATAGACTCTGGTCAGGACCATTCCCTGCAGCTTCCCAGCTAGAATGGTCTCGAGCCACGTGTTACAGGGGTTTATAAGGACAAACCTATAGGCCACCATGCTTTGCCACGAGCGAGGCTTTGTTATTTCTGAAGAAGCACGGTTCCCAACATTACAGGAAGTTACCTGGCTCCTTCCAGGTTAGTTTTCGGACATTACATTATGCCTGCTCTCCTGTAGTTTGATGTCATCCTTGGTTTAATGGCTTGCAGAAGAGAAGCCCACTGTAATAACATCACAAGGAGATTCACGGAAGGGTGTGTGGAACCCTCATAAAATACCTTTTATACTACTGAAGTCCCTTCCTTTAGTTAGTTTCCATGGACGACATAGACTAAGGACATTGAAAGAGAATGTGAGAGTGGGGTGCCCATGTTGACTCTTGGCTTTCTTTTGATGATAGCTGACGAAAACCTCAGAAATGACGCTAGACATGTTTGTTTATTCAATAGATGCCAGTACTTTTGTACTAAACTCAGTATATTCATGCAGAATCTGTCGGAGTTGCAGAGTGCTTGCCTAGCGTACGTGAAGCCCTGGGTTTGGTCCCAGCACCACATCAACTGGGAGTGGTGGTCTAGCACTCTGGAGGTGCAGGCAGGAGGGTCAGGAGTTAAAGGGAAGGTTGATGAGATGGGTCAGCAGAGAAAGGCACTTAGTGCCCAGTGGGATAGATAGAGTATAAGTGAATGGGCTTTTGAAGAAAGCAAAACCAAAAATATTAAATATTAAAAACTTCAAGGCTATTGTTGACTTACTAGTGTGAGACCCTGTCTCTAAACAATCAAGAAGCGACTGCAATCTATGGTTTATTTCATGACTGCAAGGTGCAGTGCAAGGACACTTTTACAGTGGCCTTAAGACAGGCTTCCTTTGAAGCTCAGGCAGGGCAGGGTGAATTTGCTGCTGCTACTGCTGCCTCTAGCGACTGTCCTAAGGGATGGCGGTCATCTGAAGCTTTGGGGCTTTGAGGGGGAGTGCCCTGCCCATCCAGGCCTCAGTTGAATGTGGGTGAGAAATGGATGTGAATTTCAAACTTAACACAGCTTTGTTAACTTCCCAGGAACAGCTCTGCTGCTAATTGTGGTAAACAGCCTGGGATGTCTTTGTACTGTAGATTCTTTCAAGGTCTTTGGTGATCTTGCCAAGCGGGATCACCCTTTCATAACTGCAGCCATCCTACTGAATGAAACACTTATTAGTTCCTTCACATAGTTTTAACTGTGTCATGACAGCTTGGCACCCCATTTCTACCTCAAAATCATGTTTTGTTCACATAATCCTTTCAGCCTATTTTTAGATTTTAGAAGTGCTTTTTTATAAATAACTTTTTTTTTTTAGATTTTTATTTATTACTATATGTGAGTATGCATAAGTAGCTGTCTTCAACCACACCAGAAGAGGGCGTCAGATCTCTTTACGGATGGTTGTGAGCCACCATGTGGTTGCTGGGATTTGAACTCAGGACCTTTGGAAGAGCAGTCAGTGCTCTTAATCGCTGAGCCATCTCTCCAGCCCTAGAAATGCTTTTTATGTACTGGATGGAAAAGCCTTAATTTTAAAAATTACTCCACATGACCCTGGGGGCCTCCCATTGTACTTTAACAATAGTGGAGACACTACGTTGTTTATTCAGACTGTCCAGTGCTAGGTGGTGATGGCACAGCTGGGAGAGCCTTAAGGGTAGCAATTTAAGTCCTTCATTATTACAGTTGCTGGAGCAAAGAGCTCCAGGTTTATCCCACTGGCCAGACAGGCAGAAGAAGAATCCAGACAGACCTCCAGCCTTCTCCTTAAGCCTCCAAGGACTGTCTGTTCGTCCGTCCATTCAGTACCAGATTGCCTGATGACATTGAGCTCTCTCCAGCCGAGTTGCGTTGTGTGAGACCCGCAGAGGAAAAGGTGCTTCGTCTTGGCTACTTTTCCTTTCCCATCTCTGGAGATGAGTTTACGCTGGCCGCCCCCTTCCTTCTCCTCCTTAGACGTGAAGGGAAAGGGAAGTGCTCAAAGGGAAGGAACCCAGCAACACCACCATGCTAACAGGCAAGAGTTAGGCTCGACTGGAGCGCCTCTCTCTGTCCATCGTAGTTCTCTTCCCAGATCCAGGGGGATTCTTTTCCACAATGGCAGTTTTACGATGCAAACTGGAGCCTCAAAAATACTAACATAAACCTTCAAGAATAAGTTTTTCATTGCACACTGCTCAGTAGTGTGCCTCAACTTCGCACTACTTTCTGGTTTGAGCACAGTGATCTGTAGTGTTAAGAGCTCCTGAGGTAACGTCTGTGCTTGGCCATGGTTTACAAACACCAACACAGACTAGTACACTTGGATCAAAGCATTCAAGGAAAATGCACCCAGGGTCACCTTGCTCCTCAGAAGAGGTAAGAAGGATTTTTTTGTTTTTGTTTTTGTTTGTTTTTGTCCAGTGTATATTTTATATACCTGCCAACCACTTAGTAGCCACTTTGGTTATCAGTTTAATTGTATATTGCTTGTGTTTAAGCCAGTTTTATTTTACTTAAGAATAGCTCCAAAGTGCAAGAATATTGATGCTGATATACACTAATGAAATTATAAAGAACTCCTCTCATATGAGGTGATAAAACACAACATTTTTAGAAAAGAGAGGAGGAGGAAAAAAGATCACCTTATATATAACCTTCACTGCAATAAATTGCTTTTTCTTTTTTTAGTATACTTTATAGTTACTCTTTTACCACTTTTGATCTATTACTGGGCATTGTTTATAAATTAAATTTTGCCATAGGTATATGGGGATTACATGGGCTCAGTACCTGCTATGGTTTCAGGTTGCCACCAGCCATCATGGAGGCTATCTACTGAGGTTGACTGTGACTATAGTATATAGATCCTATAAGACACACATGCAAAGATGGAGCCAGGAGCAACCAAGAGCTTTACCAGACTCTGGGTGGGCCCCTCAACTTTCTGCTCTCTAATCAGCACACTCCCCCCCCCCCCAGTCCCACAGCTCTGCCTGTTATTGTGCAGGACCATTTTTACTCTATTCGTATGTATAGCCATGTCTTGTGAAAATTATAACACCTTCACAGGAGAAAGTTATTTTTATACTCTAACCCCGTGTTTTCTATTATGTTGAGTTAGTTGGTTCTTAAAACCAACTAACTATTTTTAAAATTCTAACTATTCCCCCTTTTTTGTGACAATCAACTTTTGGGTTTTTTTTTTTGTTTGTTTGTTTGTTTGTTTTTGTTTTTGACAAACGTGTGCACATAAAATGACTTAAGTAATTGTTTAGCAAGCAGCTAGTTTCCAACCACAGATAACTGACTGACTTACAAGCCCTGCAGCAGTCTCTGCACAATAATGTTGGTGTCGGCAGTGGTCAACTTTTTACTTCGTGAAGTTGTAACTTTCTAAGTTTACCTCCCAAGGTCCGAGAAATGTTGAATTGCTAGGTGGGCCTTGGGTAGGGTGCACAGGGACTTAGTTCTGGGGCAGATAGCAGCCACCTAGTGGTAACTGTCTGCATCTGACCAGGGTCTTCTGTTGAATAGAGTCCTCTGACTTCTCCTTCTGAGAAAGGCCATCTGTGACTTATGGGGTTTGTCTGGCAGCTTGGGGACTCATCCTAACCTCTCTATGTAGCCTTTTCTTTGTTAATGGGTGGGCTCAATGGCTTGATCTTCTGGGGAGAAGTAGTTTCAGCTCTGGCTGCTGTTCCTTGGGATTCTGAGCACTTGGCATTGGGCCCACACCTCTGTAGTGTTAAGAGCTCCTGAGGTAACGCCTGTGCGTGGCCATGGTTTATAAACACCAACACAGACTAGTACACTTGGATCAAAATATTCAAGGAAAATGCACCAGGACCTCTTTGCTCCTCAGAAGAGGTAAGAAGGATTTTTTTGTTGTTGTTTTTGTTTTGTTTTTGCTCAGAGCCTGGGAGATTGAGAAATCCAGGGAGCTGGCATCTGAGTTGGCCGTGGAAAGTGAAGCTGTCAAGGATTTGGCTCTATTTAGCTTCATACTCCCAAATGCTTTCATGGTCTTACAGATAACTCTGGAATAGCTGTGACTGGAAATCTGACTATTCTGTGCCTTGAAAGACCAAACAAACTGGCAATTTAGAGACGTCTCTTTGTCACCTCTCCCTTGAAGCACTCACTTTCTTCACCCTACCCCCAATAATTAATGTGATCAAATAGTCCCTCTCATCTTTCAGAGCTCAGAAGCAGTATACCAAAGAGTGGGAAGCTCCACCCCTCCCACTTGACTGCAGGAGACCAGCCACCCGAGGTAAACAAAACTTACTTGCATAGGAAGAGACTTCTCTTTTTGCTTACAGCTGAGGAGTTTCCCTATTATGGACAATTGACAAATGGAAGCCTTAGCAGTTTACTAATTCATAACTCTATCCCCCTCCTTCCTTTGTGTTGCTAAACACTATAATCTGTGACCTGAAAGGAAGAACACTACTCCCAAGTAAATATTTAAAAGGCCCCGTGAAGTATAACGTGTGTGAATTGTGCCTGGGGAGCCCTTCTGCTGCATGAAAAGGCGTGACTCTCTTCTGCTAAAGAAAGTGAGGTGCTTGTTTTACAGTAGGTTGACAGGAAATACTTTTAAAGTGCTAAGGGTTGAGTTTAGTGTGTGAGTATTCAGTGTGACTGAGTTTGCCCTGTTGTGAATGAATGAACTCTGTACTGGGAATCCTGAGAGGAAATGGAAGCATGACTCATGTGCTTGAACTGGGGTATGAAGGGGTGTGTGTGTGTGTGTGTGTGTGTGTGAGTGTGTGTGTGTGTGTGTATTCACTTTGGAGCCAGACCTGAAGCCTGGTTGGAAGAAAGAGCTTGGGTTGTAGAAAGGAGAGGGCTCCTGGGCTTACATCGCTACTGACCACACCTGAGGACAAAGGCCCAGGCTCTTGTGTGCATAGTATCGGGCATGCATTACCTCACCTGACTGGAGGGTTTACAGCACCCTCAAGACTCAGCCAGCCTGGACGGCATGCACTTGTGTAGAAGTTGGTGTCCTTGTTCAGCCAGCCTGGACGGCATGCACTTGTGTAGAAGTTGGTGTCCTTGTTCAGCCAGCCTGGACGGCATTCACTTGTGTAGAAGTTGGTGTCCTTGTTCAGCCAGCCTGGACGGCATGCACTTGTGTAGAAGTTGGTGTCTTTGTTCTAAAGGCCTCCAGGTGAGATTTATCTAGACATCTGGTACGTGAAACTTTTAGTTTTACAGTTTGAACCAAGCTGCTTAAATAGAGGGATTTGACTAGAGAAGCCCATAGAGAAGGCAAGGAAGCGGTGCACATCCATTGATAGACAGCAAAGGCATGGACAACTGGGGGACCTTTGGCTATGGCTCTTTGCTGTGCAGCATGTGTAATTTTCTTTCTCTCAGGGTAGAGAGACGGGTATTTTAAAATATTAGCACCAGGCCTATTTCTAAATTACCTATGTCATTATTTAAAAGGGGGTCATGTGGTTTAGTTTTGAGACTGTCTTATGTGTCATGGGCTATGTCCAGCTTGTCAAGTAGTTTCTGGTCTGTATCTGCCTGCAAACTGTTGGGGTTACAGGCATGTTCCACCATGCCCAGTTTTTGGTCCTGTTTAACGGGGTACTGGGGACTGAACCCAGGGACTTGTGTATGTTGCACAGAATTCTACCAACCGTGTTATGTCCCCAACTTACTTTGCTTTATGTTTGAACAGAGGGTTTTACTGTTTTCTTAAAGATTATATACAAATTTGTTTTAATTTGTCATGATGATAATCATGCCTCCAAATGCTATCTGGTTATGAGACTAAACAATTAAATATTACTTTTTGGTCTTAGGGTCACGCTCAGTTTTTGGTATTGGAAGGTTTGCGTGCTTCTATCTCTTTCCCCATTCACCTTGAGTCAACAGTGTGGTATTAACTACCAGCGCTTTTAATCCTTGGAGATCTGGTACTATAGTGTGTTAGCTATCCTTTGGTTGATTATGATCTACAATTTCTCAAAAAGATGCATCTAAAAATGGCAGTGATGTTTTTTCTGGGTGGGGACTGCCTCTTAAGAGTTTGGTGTAGTCATGACTGTCCCACAAGGTGGCGATATTGCTGTGCTTCTAAGAGGCTGTTGTCTGTGAATCTTAATGTTGAAATCATGGTCCAGCTCCACCTACTTTAAATATTGTAATGCCACTCTGTGTTGTCCCAGTATGTTTCTAAAAGGTGAAAGGAAAATGCTAAAACCTTTCTTCTCACATTATCCAGTGAATTTTTATTGTAAGCTCACAGGGTTAAAATTTGCTTATCATTGGAATCAGGAAAAGGGCCGATACCAGATCTCGGAAATCAGACAAACTCAGGAACTTCTCTGTGCTTGATTTCTGAGAACTGGGTGAGTAGTCACTTGGGAGGACTAGAAGTTATGCTTTTAGAAGATAGTAGGAGAGACTAGGCCTCATCATAGGGCAGAATTTGTAATATGGGTATTGGCGGTGGAAGCAAGGTTCAACAGGGTCAGGGCTGAGGGATGAATTGCTGCTATGAGAGCCAGCTATGAGAGCAAAAGCAGAGAGAGTAGAGTGGGCCCTGCACTCTCCTCAGGGGAGGAGGGAGAACCCAGTCAAGCCTCTCACCTCTGTTGCAGGGAGCTATGGTTGTCCTCTAGTCGCCAGCACAGCTAGCCCTATCCACTTCCTTGCGAGGTAACTGGAGACTGAGAAAGCAGAGCGAACTCGTGCTGCTGGGAAGAGGGGGTGGAGGCGGAGACTGTCCTGCTGTCAGACAGATGCCCACTGAAGACAGCTGGGCAGCAGAGCTGAGGTGGGGGACACTGTGAGCAGGAGAGCTGAGGTGGGGACACTGTGAGCAGGAGAGCTGAGGTGGACACTGTGAGCAGGAGAGCTGAGGTGGGGGACACTGTGAGGAGGAGAGCTGAGGTGGGGGACACTGTGAGCAGGAGGAGAGCTGAGGTGGGGGACA
>NW_022196902.1:10558571-10567870 GCF_008632895.1 Mastomys coucha
CAGGAGAGCTGAGGTGGGGGACACTGTGAGCAGGAGGAGAGGTGAGGTGGAGGACACTGATCAGGAGATCTGAGGTGGGGGACACTGTGAGCAGGAGAGCTGAGGTGGGGGACACTGTGAGGAGGAGAAGAGCTGAGGTGGAGGACACTGAGCAGGAGGGATTTGAGAGAAATGAACATGGAAATGGGATTGCAGCTGCAAAGTGAGCGAATGCCTTCATGGTGTAGTAGATGGCGGGGCTGAAGGAGAGGGAAGTGCAGTTAGTGAGGGTTTGGGGGTTTTCTTTTTGGTAGGAATGTGTCAGTGGAGAAATTACCACAGGTCATTTGGCTAAAGCTGAGGCCTCTTGTATGTGACTAGCAGGGAGTGTGTGTGGTTTCAGTATGCTGGGCTCAGGGAGTGGCACTATTAGGTGGTATGGCTTTGTTGAAGGAAGTGATATTGTGGGGGTGGGCTTTGAGACCCTCCTACTAGCTGCTTATGAGACAATCTTGTTCTGTGTACCTCTCGGACGAGATGTAGAACTCTCACCTCCTCCAGCACCAGGGCTGCCTGGATGCTGCCATGTTCCTGCCATGATGATGATGATGGACTGAACTTCTGAACCTGTAAGCCAGCCCCAGTTAAAAGTTGTTCTTTATGAGTCACCTTGGTCATGATGTCTCTTCATAGCAATGGAAACTCACACCGAGACAGAGGGGTTGGTTAGTCCCTGCTGAACTACATACTTGTTCCTCACCCTGCGTATGTCTGGGAAGGCAACTCCTTACCATCGTCTGACCACATACAGATTGCTGCATGCTTCACAGCTAAGGCACGAGCCAGCTGTCCCCATGTACGTCTGATATGACCTCTCAGGTGGCTCTCGGGTCCTTCTGCGGCAGTTCTGAGCATCTGGGGTGGAGTCCAGGGGTCTGTAATTAAGGCCTGGGAGAAGTCACTTGGGCCTCTTTAAATGTAGCAATGCCTGGAACACTGCTCTTTGTTCTGCCCCCTGCCCCCCCCACCGTGTGTGTGTGTGTGTGTGTGTGTGTGTGTGTGTGTGTGTGTTCCTCAGGAGCCATTCACCTTGTGATTCCCTACCCACCCATCCCCCACCCACAGGTAGGGGCTCTCGGCCTTAGAACTTACCAGTAAGCTAAGCTAAGCCAACTGGCTAGTAAGCCCTGGAGATGGATCCTCCTGTCTCAAGCACGTGCATTGCTCCCTTTCTTTTTTTGTCCTGTCCTTTTTGTTTTTAATTTCACATTACTTTGGTTTTTAATTTTATGCATATGGGTATTTTGCCTTTTTGCATGTCTATGCACCATGTCCTACAAATGGTGTCTACAAAGGCCAGAAGAGGGCATCAGAACCCCCTGGAACTGGAGTTACTGACTGTCCTGAGCCACTTCATGGGTGTGGGAAAGCAAACCTGGATCCTCTGGATGAACAGTTGTGCTCTTGACCACTGAGCCATCTTTTGGCTTCTGTTCTGCCCTTTCTCCTTCATCTCCCCCTTCATACTGTGCCCAAAGTACAGTCGAGCACTGCTCAATTTCATCTCTCATGCTGCTGATGTGGATAGATACTCTGCTTCTGTTTTGTGCTGCACACACAGGTTTGAAGTTGAAGCCAGGTTCTTCCATCCAGGCAGTATTTGAATCTGAATACTGCTTCCTTGTGAATCCCACCATTCTCTTTCACTGGGAGTGGCTTTACTGCAAGTGGCTTGAGTGTTCGACACCTGCTGGTCAAGACAAATCATGTTTTGAGGCATTCTCCACATGTAAGACAGGCTTTCAAACACAGTTCAGTAGGCATAATGACTGTTTTAGTAGAGCCAAGTGCTCGGAGTTGAATGTTTCACATATAACGCGACAAATCTGACAGAGCTACTTTCCTCTCATTTGAAACTTTTCTTTTTTCAGTCCAGGTGTTAAAATTTAATAAGAACAACATGTTTTAAGGGACCAGTTTTCTGTGTTAATCTTAGAAAGAATGATTTTTTTTTTATATGCCACATGTCTGTTCTAGGGATAGATGATTCTGGTGGCTCAAGGCATTGGGAGGGCGGGTGAGATTTGGATTCCATGCTGTTGGAGAGGTGTGATCTTGGAAAATGGCTATATTTCCTTGTTGTTGGGGTTGCCAGACTGCCGGTTTCAGTTTTGCCAGGAAGCAACAATTTTCAAAAGTCTTAGAGCACCTGCTTGGTGCAGGCTGGGCAGGATAAACTGCGTAGATGGGGATCTCTGTGTAACGTGTGACCTCACCACGACTATTTCTTCATTGGGGATTATCTCTGAGCTCATTTGTTCTCAAGCTTCTGTGATTTGAAACACACTGTGAAGTATGAGGTTTCATTTTCATGGTGACAGTAGAGGTACCTTCCCATTCCTCTGAGTGCTTCTAAGTGGTCAGACTCAGGTAGAGTTCATACTTTGCGTTGGATGCACCTTTCCCCCTTTCTCCTTTTTGTTTAGGTTTTTGATTTTATGGTACAGGGATGGAACTTGCATATGCTAGGCAAGTACAACACCACTGAAATTCTTTGCTGTCCCCAGCCCCTGCTGAGGATGCAGCTGAGACAGTTTTGCATAGTAGTTAAGATTAGAAACAACTTAGCCATTTTCACTTTATGCCTTTTGCATGTAACTGTTTGTAACACACCTAGCACCTAGGTTGGCAGCTCTACCTACAGAGGAAAAGGAACCGGTTAAAAAACAGATTGATCTTAAACAGGGATAAGCAGTGTACTCCACACAGCCCAGGAAGGCATGCGCTTTGAAAACACAAGTGCAGAACAAAAACTCTAAACACATGGTCTACTGAACAAGAATCCTTCGTAAAACATGGCTCCAATGTTCCACATGGTTGAGAATCTAGGCACCAATACATTTCAGCAGGGTCTGGCCCCATGTGTCAGTACTCTCTGAGCAGTGCCAGACTATCAAACATAGTCTCACAACCAGGCACTCACAAAGGAACACCATCTTGTTGTCTGCCTGCATCCCCCTCCCCCACCTTTATTAGGCTACTGGATAAACACTGGATTAGGCTATTGATTTCTTTCCTGGGAAGAATGTAATCTCATTTTGTAGAGGAAGTCTCATCTGGCTTTGGCCAAATAATTATACTTACATATTAATTTTTAAGTGACACTTAGTTGTTTCTTGGAGTCATGTCATTTTCTTAAGTGACATCTGGCCTGGTGCATTACACATGCCTCACTTGACTAACTGCCCGTGTGCCGAAACAGTCTTTCAGTTATGAACCAAAGGTCTGAACCTACCTTTAGCCAGATGTGGTTTTCCTATAACTATAATCAGTCCTGCTCTGTATCTTGCTTGCAGAAGTCGGGAGACTGATACCTTTTCTTCTGTGTCCTGTTAAAGAATTATCAGTGTAGCAAACTTCAGCATATGCTCAGAACACGCTGTGAGAAAGGGAGAGGGAAAGGCTTGGCCTTGGAGTGACTTGCCATCATCATTACTGTTAGGATTGTCAGTATCTGTCTGTTACATCTGTTTGCTTTTGGAGACAGGCTCTCATCCTGTCCTTGTAGCCCAGACTGGTCTCTAACTTATAGCTGTCCTCTTGCTTCTGCCTCCTGAGTTTTGGGCTCACAGGGAAGTACCTGTCTGTGACTGTCTGTCTGTCTGTCTGTCTGTCTGTCAATCTACCTATCTATCATCTATCTACCTACCATCTATCTATCATCTATCTATCTATCATCTATCTATCTATCTATCTATCTATCTATCTATCTATCTATCTATCTATGTATCTATCATCTATCTACCTATCTCTCATCTATCTATTATCTATCTACCTATCTCTCATCTCTCATCTATCTACCTATCTCTCATCTCTCATCTATCTACCTACCTATTTATCTTTCATCTATCTATCTATTTATCTATGTATCTATGTATCTATCACCTATCTGTCTATCATCTATCTACCTATGTATCTATCATCTACCTACCTATCATCTATCTATGTATCTATCTATATTGTCTATCTATCTGTCAACTATCTATCTATCTATCTATCTATCTATCTATCTATCTATCTATCTATCTAACGTTTAAGCATTACTTCTGGTTACTCAGTTTAGGTAAGGAAAAGTGGCTATAACTTTGCATAACTGCCTGTCTGTCTGCCTGACTGCATGCCTATCTGTCTGTCTATCTATTTATCATCTATCTATCTATCATCTATCTACCCACTATCTATCTATCTATCTATCTGTCTGTCTGTCTGTCTGTTTATCTATCTATCTATCTATCTATCTATCTATCTATCTATCTATCTATCTATCTATCTTCTATCATTTATCTACTTATCTATCTATCTATCTATCTATCTATCTATCTATCTATCATCTACCTATCTACTTATCGTAGTAATTTTTCTTTACTTGTCAGGATTTCACACTTCTTGCTGTTCATAATTTTGTGGAAGAACTCTGTCTCCTAACAGACAGGCAAGACAGCAAGTACAGAAGCTTTGAAGTTTAGAGTTTACAGTGAGACCTGGGTGCTCCCAGAGATGAGCCTTTCCTTGACAGTCCTCTCATGCCCATGCAGAGCTGCATCCTTTAACAGGCCTGGTGGGATTGGACGAATCTGCTCCTGGCATTTTTTTTTTTTTTTTTTTTTTTAGTCTACTAGCCACACCTACTTCATGTACCATGAGATCCTCTTATGCCCATTTTCTTCCGCTGCTGAAAATATCTTGCCAGCAGTTGGGCATTTGAGTGCCAGTTTGTCCCCATTAGCTTTTATTATGGTAGAGAAATGAAGCCCTTGATGCATGCCGTGGTTCCGGGAGGGACAGGAGACCCACATGGGTATGTACAGTTGTAAGTCTCCAGAGCTCTGTATTCACTTGGGAACTTTTGGAGACAGCACTGTCCTTGTTTCTGCGTCTCAGTAGAAGAGAGCATTGCCAGGCTATCAAGAGAAGTCATCAAGAGACTCTTTACTGTAATGCCTGCCTTAGCCTTTGCTTGCCAGGTCGGTACCCTCCCTCCCACACACCCTCAGCGGAGAGGACCTTGGGTTTGCTTTGTGGATGTTTGTCATCCTCCCCTGAAGTTCCTTTTTGGATACATACATTCTTTTTGATAGCGTATCTTGGAGCCACATAAGATGTTCTTTTGGTGGAGCATCTCCAGTTTTGACCATGGGGAGACAATGCTGTGAATGTGTTAAGCGCTATTTCTGCTTTTTTGTTCTCTGCTCAGGAGATGGGTTTACCACTTTAAGGCTCTGTCAGGTGTGGCTGCACAGGGACAACTGAAGTTGTCATCAGTTTTGGATTCCCATTTCCAAATAGTTCTTTCAGTTGGAGATTTTTGAAACTGGCTGAGCAAGTTGTCAGTATATGGGACTGCAGTAATTGTCCTGGTGAAGAGGAGAACCAGGAAACAAAGCCAAAATCAAACCCAAAAAGTTCCACAGCCAGAAAGCTCCTTTTGTGTTCTTCGTGTTATGGGTGTGTGGGGGAGGGAGCGGGGCTTCCCTCCATTCTCCTAGGCTCTTTGGCCTAGCTACGAATCCAGTTGGTCAGCCACAGCTCAGCAGCAGGAAAGACATTGAACTGGGCACACACAGGGAGTCTATAAGATCTGAGACTCGGAGACTTGTCAGGTAAGCTCAGGCAACATCTGAGTGAGTTGCAGGAAGGAAGAATTTGGGCATTCGGAGAGAAGAGGTGGTTCTCCTTATGGGTGGAGAGCAGTAAGGGCTATTGGTGAGTGTAGTGTTGTATAGATGGATTCATTCTCTCAGTAATAATGCTATTTAGAGCAGCTCTTGTCCTGGTACACATCCTGAGATATAGAGTTCTCTTTTAGATACAAACAACGGCTTTGACAAAAGCGCTACCTTTCAGAACTACTCCTGTGTCAGCTCACGTATGCCCACAGGTGTATTTTGGAAGTAGCATATTCCAGTCTAGTGCATTTATATTTTAGGATGGTGTGTCTTAATCCTCAGCATTTCCATGTGCCCCAGAAAACTAAGTATGTTAAATTAAAAGGAAATTCCTATAAAACATGTGGTTTTTATAGGCATAGCATGAGAAAAAAAAGCGCAAACACCATGTCCTTCGGCAAAGGTCTTAGGAGCCCTTCAGTTACCCAAATGAAGTTGTAGGAAGAGGATCAGGTGCATTAGTTCATGACAAGAATCAAGTCCGTGAGCCCTTGAATTCCAGAGTGGAAAGTTTAAAATACTATTTAGAAAAATAGCTTTAAAAGTCTGGACAGTATAATTCTGTTTATGAACTATAAACAAATGAGTCAATACTATGTCTCAGTAAACACAGAGGTATGTAGAAAGAGCATGAACAAATATGTTTGGGAATGATACACACTAATGTGAGAAATCATTTCCACAGGGTGGTAGGGAAAAGGCAGGATGCTTACATATAGCACTTTAAAATTATTATTATTTTAATAAAAAGCTGAAATAGGAGCTGGGAAAGTAGCTCAGTTTGCAAGTGTGAGGACCTGAGTTTGGGCCCCAGAACACATGAAGAATTGATATGTGCTTATATCCCTCATGCTGGGGAGGCTCTAGGGGGCTCCCTTACAGGGCTCCCTGGCCAGTGAGCCTAGTCTACTCTGCAAACTTGAGGTCAGTGACTGACCATTAAAAGAAGGTGGACAGCTCCTGGAGAATGGTAGCCAAGACTGAACTCTGGCTCCACATATACCCACAAAGCACATAGCCATGCACATTCATCCACACCCTGACATAGGAAAGAAATCAAAGGAGACAGCTTTTTTGATTTTGAGAAATCAAAAAAGCTGTAGTTTTTAAATGGTTAGTATAATTCTGAAAGAAAATTAAAAACTCGGCCAGCTTGGTGGCTCATGCCTCCAATCCTAGTAGAGGCAAGAGAATTTCTTGAGTTTGAGGTCAGCCTGGTTTACAAAGTACTGGAGTGCCAGGAGAGTCCAGGCTACACGGAGAAACCCAGTATTGAAAACAGACAAACGGCCGGGCAGTGGCGGCGCACGCCTTTAATCCCAGCACTTGGGAAGCAGAGGCAGGTGGATTTCTGAGTTTGAGGCCAGCCTGGTCTAAAGAGTGAGTTCCAGGACAGCCAGGGCTACACAGAGAAACCCTGTCTTAAAAACAACAAACAAACAAACAAAAAAACCAAAAAACCAAAAAACAACAAAAAAGAAAACAAGCAAACAGAAAATTAAAAACTAGATGATTAGAATAGTTATAGTTCATGTTTACTACAAAACTTGTAGAAGATACTTAAAGAGTAAAACACGATACCACCCCATTATACCACAGTCTAATTCTAATATTTATAATTTCTCCCATATATTATCCCAGCCCAGGTCCCATTCATTCACACCATGTCTGCATTTGTTCTAAAATGCTTGTGCATTTGCTATGAAATTATAAGTAGTGACTTCAACTATGCCTATTTACCTGGAACTGTAGTTTAACAGTCTAAAAGTAGTGATTTTGAAACCTACCAGGCTTGGACCCCATTGCAAGAGCTTATTTAAATGCAACTTTTTTGGATATGGTCTTGGCCATCCCTTTCCATTAATTCAGGTTATGTGTTACAGGTGTCTGGAATGCAGCATGGCTTCTGTTTGGCCATTTAGAAGTTCCAGTGTGGATAGGCAGAAAGGAGTTTCATTGTAACAAGGATTTGAACTTAGTTATATGTCTCTTGAAGAGACATGGCAGCCTGGGTAATTTAAAATGTCTCCTTGTTTGTCATCACCATAATAAACGTTCCAGTCTGAGTTTCAGAGCATGATTTCAACACTGTGCTTGAGTTGGCCATGGAGGAAGAAGAACATGCTTGATCTCTACAATTCTGACTCTGTTCTTAACAAGTGGTAGCTAGGGTTGGCTAGACCAGCGTGGCCAGATGGTGGTGGTTATGAGTCATGCTCACTGGTGGTCTCATGACTTTTCCAACTTTCTTAGGTTCATCTTTATGTGTTTATTTGTTCATTTATTAAATTTCATTCATTGATCTGGAGAGATTGCTCCGTGGTTAAGATGCTTTTACAGAGGACCTGGGTTCAATTCCCAGCACATGCATAGTAGCTCACCTCTGACACCCTCATAGTTTCCATAGGGATGAGACATTCCTATGGTGTGTGTGTGTATGTATGTGTGTGTGTGTGTGTGTGCATACCGGCAAACACTCATACAAATAAAGTAAGAGTAAATAAATCTTTCCATTCTCATTAAATTTTTTGTTTTTACACAGTTGTTTCCAGAGGGGGAAAATGCCTTGGGGGCTGTAGGAAATTTAATTGGAAGTAATAAAAGATTTCTTACTAGGGGCTGGAAAAATGGCCCACTGGTAAAGAGTACTGGGGGAGTCTGGGGGAGTCAGGTCCTGTTCCTAGCTGTAGGTGGCTCCATGTTTGTGTAATTATGTCTCAGCACCTGAGGGCACCAGGCATGCACCTGTTACATAGATATGCATGCATACAACATACCCATAAGTAAATACATTTTTAAAAGACTACTTACTGCATTACATCTATATAGTCTCAATTTGTAAATTACTATTCAAGTTAGAACCACTGTGACTAAAAAGTACATTTTTATTATGTCCTGATATACCTCACACATACTAAAGCGGCCATAGTGACTACAAATTGAGGTGTTAGTAGAATCTCAAAGTAGAAGCCGAAAACTTCCTATTTTTAAGATACCTTTTTACATATTATTTATTGCATTTGTATCTAACAGAGCAAACAGACATAGAAAGTGAGGCACAAGGTGACTCTGTAAATCACAAATTCAGTGTCAAGAGTTCAGAACACTTAATATATATACTTTTGATTGTTTTGAAGAAAGATTTATTTATTTATTTATTTTATATGAATATACTGTAGCTGTCTTCAGACACACCAGAAGAGGACATTGGATTTCATTACAGATAGTTGTGAGCCACCATGTGGTTGCTGGGAATTGAACTCAGGACCTCTGGAAGAGCAGCCTTAACTGCTGAGCCCCTACTTTTGATTCTTAATAGATTTTTTTTTTTTTTTGGCAAAAATTTTGTGAATTGCCATTGCTGAAAACTTCAGCTTCAGCTAGCGTACTAGGCCACACTTTCCCAAGGCTTTTGCATCTTACAAATATCCTGAAATAGATTGTGAAAAGAAATTAGAAAATCTGGAATGTGTAAGAATGAACACACGCACGCACGCGCACACACACGCACACGCATACACACACGCACACACACACGCACGCATACACACACACACATGCACGCACACACACGCACACGCACACACACGCGCA
>NW_022196902.1:10568121-10587774 GCF_008632895.1 Mastomys coucha
GCACAAACGCACACACACGCACACACGCGCACACACGCACACACACACGCACACACGCGCACACACGCACGCGCACACACACGCGCGCGCGCACACACACACACACGCACACACACACACACACACACACGCGCACATTCTCAGATTTCTTTGTATAGACCTTGGTAAAGATCTAAGCACTTGTAGATCCTCTTCAGTACTTCCTTGCTTGCTTTCTGATGCCGCTGTGAGAATCTCCCTCAAATTTCCACAAAAGCAGACAGACTTCAGGAGGTGACACGTGCCTTGGGTGGCAGAGGCAGGTGGATCCCTAAGTTTGAGGCTAGCCTGGTGTGCAGAGCTGAGTTCCAGGACTGCCAGGGCTACACAGAGAAAAAACCAAAAACCCAAAACAAAAATGCTCTCTTGGAAACAAAAACAAAATCTCTCTCATGCTTGATAGCTTAAAGCAAGGAAGTGCGCTACTCTCTGCAGTCCTGGGGGCAGGAGGGCGGTGCTTTCTATAGCCCCACCCCACCCCCAAGGCTCCAGCTCCCTGCATCACTTCGCCCAGCTTCCAGCCCCAGCGCCCAGGGTGGAATCCCTTCCTCTCCGCCTTTATGCTTACCTTCTTTATCTCCCTCTTACACAGTGTGGGAAGGATGCATGAGCTTTCATTAAGTGCTCACCCAAGAGAACCCAGGATAATAGCCTCATCTAAATTTTTTTTTATTAAAGATTTATTTATTTAATTTATTTTATGTGTATATATGTGTGTAGCATTGTGTGCAGGTGCCTGCAGAGGCCAGAGGAAGGTGCTGCATTCTCTGGAACTGGAGTTACATAATCCAGTCAGAGATGTATTCACTCTCCCCATATAAGGTCATGCAGGCATTGCCCACCTACCTGGACTACAAAAACCAAGCAATTGTACTGTGGTTTATGTTCTATCAAGTCATTGTTTTTGCTAAAGTGTCTGCTGGCTAAATTCCATGGTATGATAGCCAGTTCTTTTCAGGATTTTAGCAGCTGGTTGTAAATTATTGCCAGCTTGAAATTGACCTTCTTTATAATCCATGGAAACTGGCAAATACTGCAAATCAAGTCTTCCTCCATTCCCCAGCACCCACACCAGAGACCTGCTGTACCAAAGCACCATCCATGGAGCAAAGCTCTCTAACCACAAGAAACTCCTCCCAATAAATAAACTCCAGGGCCTCACCTCAAGGCTTTGCTTGTCTTCCCACCCACTTTTTGTTATGCTCCAAGGAACTGTGAATATTTGTATGCTGTAATAAACATTTTTTCCCTCTGAGCTAGAACCTATCTTTCCTATTTTACAGCCTGGCTTATTTCCTAGCGGGGGATCAATACATACTTGAATGGATTCCTTTACTTGGCCTCTTTTCCCCTGACCCTGGAGATGACTCACAAGCTGATAAAAACTGAGGCCTAGGCAGTTTTACCCTCATCCCAACTATACATATTGTATTTCTCTATATTTATTTATTTGGAGCCAAACTTGAATTTAGGTTCGCTTGGTTTGTGGGTTTTGAGATGGGAGTCTCCCAGTGTAGCTTGAGCTGGCCTTGTGTTCGAGATCCTTCTGCTGTGCTAGTCAAGGTGCGCAAACCCACCTGACAGGAGTCTGAGTCCTGAGTGACAACAATCAAAAGCATTTTCAGCACTTTGTATCCAGTTCTGATGAATGGCACTGTTAGGTCTGCCTTGCTCTCTCGGATCACTGCTGGTGTTGCTGTGGTGCGGTTGTGTTTCTGACTTGGAACAGAAGTGTACTGAAAACTGGCTGAATTGAAAGCAAGCCTGTGACAAACCCAGCTGACACAGGGTGCTGGGTGAGCCATGGTGAATGTAGTTAGAATGCTAGAACAAAACGGAATGGTGACTGGAAACCCTTCTGTCAGAAACATCTACAGGGGGTGGGGGAAGCCAAAAGCAAACCAACCAAAAGAACTTTCCACTGCTTCTGATCTGTTGTTTTCCCCTGACACAGCCGAGGGGCCCCTGCCCATCTCTTTGGAGAACCAAGGGGAAAGTGAGGCTTCTTTTCTAATTTTGCTTTAGCATTCACTGCAACAATTACTGGGATAGGGCTCTCAATTGCGGAGTTTTGGTAGTTGAGAGCATGTATTTGCATCTGGACAAACTAAGACAGGCATGGAGTCTTTTCTGAAATGAAGCAGTGTATCGGTGTGAGTAATGAGGTTTTATTATTCACTCAGTCTTTAAATTCAGATTATCCTGGTAAGCTTAACTTTTGATTTTGGAGATTTGGTGATAAAGGATTGATCACCTTGACAGTCTGATTATATCTTTATCTTGAAACATAAACTTAAAAATATGGCCCATGGAAATGGATGGACGGCTCCGTTGTTCAGTCCTTCCCAGGGAGCCCCTCTGCTTCAGGGTTTGTTGGCTCCAAGGTGATCTGGACACTGTTTACCATCTAGCTGCTTTTTGGAGTTCAGAATTTCAGGCCCTTCCTCAGATCTGAATCTGACTGTGTATTTTAGTAAGATCCTCTGTGACCTCTGTGTTTCATAGCCTTATAAGAAGCTAACTGAGTAGGGAAGAAACATTAGTAACTGTAGCTGTCACTACAGAGCCCAGAAGCTTTCACAACAACCAAGTCAAGATTCTCAACGATTGCTTAGACTTTCTGTTCAGGAGTTTTACCCTTGACCTTTATGTCTGAAAAAATCCCAATGCTGATACTAGGTTTTAGGGAATTTTCTCACCTGAACCCCTTGGTACAGACTTTGGCTTTGACATTTTGGCTGTTGACTGCTTCACCACCTCTGATGGCCTCCGTGCTCTGTCACCTGCATCCTGTGTCGCACTGCTGATGTTATTCCTTACAGTGTGCTTCACCTCAGGGGACCCAGGGCACTGACACTGCCATATTGTTCCTGTATCAAGTGATCCCATGGGACCAGAGGGGTAAGGCTCAGGGTGTCAGATCTTCAAGCCTTTTCTGACTCACAGATGTGGAATGGTAGACAAATGTGTAGTCTCTTCATGTCAAAACAGCATTACTCGTTCATACAAAGGAACAAATGCCTTCTAAAGCTGGACCTTTTAGCCCAAGTTGGCACAGAAGTTCTGATTTTCCTGTCTTGACACCTAGTGTGTTGGGTTGGAGACTACAGGTCCAGTTTGCATTTTATTTTAAGACCCGGACTATTGTAGCCAAGGCTGGTCTTGTTAGCATTCCTTCTAGGCTCCACCCCACAGTTTCCTGGCAACAGGTATGCCTGACTCACTATAAAAGGGCTGCTTGCCCCCTCCTCTGTCTCTTACTCTCTCTTACTCTATTACCCTCTCTGTCCCTTCTGTCCCCATTCCTCTCCCCCCTCCTCTCTACATGTTCCTGGCCAGCCTCCTCTCTGTCTATTCCTCCACATCCCCATCCTCAACTCTCCTCCCCATGCCCTAAATAAACTCTATTCTATACTATATCCATAGTAGTGTGTCAGGTACCTCAGGGGGAAGGGATGCCTCAGCATGGGCCTGCAGAGGCATCCTCTTCTACCTCACCATACCATGCCTCTAGCAAGCATATCCCGGTTCTTTCTTTTTTATAAATCACAACAGGTCTGAAGCTCCCTGTCAGGCAAGGACAACCATGAGCTTCCGATCCCCCTTGCCTATCTTCTGAGTGTTGGGATTCCGATCCCCCTTGCCTATCTATCTTCTGAGTGTTGAGATTACAGGCATTACCAACCCCCCCCACCCCCCCACTCCCAGAGCCAATATTTGTTGCTTTTGAACAGTGATGCAGTGGTAGGTGAGCGTGGTAAAGGAAGGAGAATTCAGTGTCCTGAGGGTGTGGCCGTGGGAATGACATGACCTTGCCTTTGTGTTTTTGGTTTGTTTCTTAGATACAGGCAACTGGGGCCATCCCAGGACTTGGGAGAAACAGAAAGGTAGATGAGAAGTTCCAGGTCAATCTTGGCTATGTATGGAGTTTGAGCCTAACCTGGACTCCTTAAAGCCCCGCTTCACCTAAACAAACACCGTACTAACCAAGCAAAAACCAAGCACCCATTCCTCAAGTCAGACTAACAGGAACTGGCTCACAGTTCCTCCGTGGAGGTAGACTTGAATTATTAGTGTGTGCAAACTACTGCCTAGAAAGATTTTCACTTAACTCTGCTCTTTAATTATTCATAAGAAGTGACAGTTGGAAACCTATTGTACCCTGTCCCAGAAGTAAAAGGTCCCTGAGGGTCGTCTGGGAGATTTGGGTGGTGATATGATAAGGGACACATTGTGCCGTTCTCTCCCTCCCCCAGTTCAAGCTGTCTACTGCTGTGCGTGCCTCCTGCCCCTTTTGTCTCTGTTCTAAAGCCTTCAGATTGGCTCCCTATCACTGTCCAGGGTGACCAAGCATACCCACCCAGCCTACAACCCAGCACTGTTCTCTAGTGGGCCCTCCTTCCCTCCTTGCTTCAACAGAGCAGATGAGGTACACATGGAAATTAGAAGTCACTTAGAAGCCAAAAGAACTCATGGCACTTGAAATGAATTCCTCCTCTTGGCTGGCATTTTCCACAGATGGCAAGTAGGGTAATTTCATGCCTGATTAGAGGAGGGGTTTGTTTCACAGTATATCCTGCCTTGTTTAACAATTTTTATTACATGGAGAACTTTACATTGACTCCCTTCCATTTTAAGGATGTTGGTATATATTGATACTTGAAAAGCAAAAGGCTTCTAAATGGATCCACCCTATCCCATTGACTCTTGGTAAAAAAATAAATGTCTTTAAATTCATGGGCATTGACTCAGGCTGTAGAGCTTTCCCTGATAATGTTTTGGTGCGCCTCAGTTTTTGTAGATAACTTTATTTTTTAAATTATTCCTGAAATAATACATTTTCTCCTAGTATTATTAGTAGTGATTGACAAGTGACCCAAAAGGGGCAAGACTTAATATAAAAGAGACAATCAGTCGTGAGCTTGATACAGATCCATCCTGGCATCATCATCAGCCATCTGACCTTTGGGCTTCAGTCACAGAAGTAAAGGATAAAGGAGCCCGAGGGAGGGAGGCAGCTGTGACAAAGCCTTGTATAAAGCAGCGCATTCTGTGAGGCCTCAGACTTCCGATAAACATATAATTTCAGCGAGCTTGTTTATCTGCTTTCCTGGTGCCTGAAGCACAGCCTCGGCAAAGTGGTAGGGAGCAGTACACACACACACACACACACACACACACACACACACACACACACACACGATGATGGCGGCAGCCCTTGCAGTGTGGCAGCTTGCTGGCAGGAGGATACACGGGAAGACCCAATACAGTGAGGAGCAGAACCAAATCTGTTCACCAGGTCTGTTTAAAAGGTCTGAGAATACCCGTCTCATAGCCTTTCACGGGTGTGTGTGTGTGTGTGTGTGTTAAATTATGACATTTTGAAATGCTGAAGATTCTGACTGGTTATTTGAGAAAGCCAATGAAAGGTACCCAAGTCCTCAATAGCAATATTGTGAAGATTACCACACTGTGTGTGATGTGTGAGGTACACAGTACCCATGGCCCTGGGTCCATTGATTAAGGTATGTGTTCTTTGTAGTTGCTAAATGAATATAATTTGAATGAGTGTGGTAGCTTCTGAAGCAGCCCACTTAGGTTCTTCTAAGATAACTGGAACCCACATGGAGCGTGAATAAAGCTGTGACCTCCAGGGCTGCCTAGAACCATTGTATTTGCTGTTGGCCAATAGCAAGTTTGATCCAATTGTTAAATTAATGTTTGTGATTTTCTTTGTATTAGCAAATAAATATTTAATCGTCTAGGCCAGTGGTTCTCAACCTTCCTAATGCCATGACCCTTTAACTCAGTCCTCGTGTTATGGAGATCCCCAACCATAAAATGATTTCATTGCTGCTTCATAACTCTTATTTTGCTACTGTTATGAATCATAATGTAAATATCTGATATATAGTATATTTGATATGTGACCCCAAAGAGATCAACACCCACAGATTGAAAACCACTGACCTAGGCCATAGATGACTCAGTACATGGAGGATCAGTTAATCAATTCTGTTTTGTAATTTGTAGGAACAGTTTCTAGAAATCCAGTTTGTTAGTGTGCCTACATTTAGGGTAAAATTGTTTTTTTTTTTTTTAAATAACTTCACCTATCTGTATAAATATAAACAACTTTAAGAGACAGTCTCGAGTCTTGGCTCTCGTAGGCCAGTTATTTCTCTTGGTTGCTTGCAGTGAGTTTTTAGGTTCTTGCTGGAGTGTGCAAGCTGGGACGTGTAAGGAGTGTATGCTGGTTACCGGACTGGGCGCACTGAGACTGCACACACAGAGGCCTGTTGATGAGGATTCAGCTGTATCAGGGACAGCAAGGGCTTCACTGGGAAGCTTAGATACCTTTAAGTTACAGCTGTGAATTACAGTGCAGCTATAAACAAGGTGTGGGTAGCAAGCTGGAGAGAATTGTGCACATCGTCTGGGGCCCATGCGTTCTTAGACGGCAGAAGTAGGTATTAGGGAGCGGTCCCGCCGAAGTTGTCAGGCTAAGCAGCATTGAGAGCTCTTCCATTTTTCTGAGGTGCTTTTTAAAAATTCCTCATTTTTTTTGTATTTTTAATTCTTTTTACTTGTTGTTCTCATGAGACTGGATGTCACATACCCAGGCTGGCTGCTCTATTTATAGTGGAAGACAGTCCTCTGCCTTCACCTCTAAAGTACCAGGAGGATGGGTGTGTACCACTGGGCCTGACAACTCTATTGTCTCTGTACTTGTAATAATGGTCAGTGTAGACACTAGACACATCATTGAAAATGAAGAACTGAGGTAGGTAGAACCAGCACACCCGGTTGGCGTGAACTTTAGACGCAGTGGTATCTGATACATGTATAACCTGCTTCCCATCCCTGACCACTGCTCTGGCATGGGGTATGTATGGGTTTGGGTTTGGGTTTCTCCTTCTGGAACTTGAGGGATTTCGGCAACATTTAGGTGTCTTGAGAACCCTTTAGCTTTTCTGACCTCATCAATGCCAAGGACTGTTTTCTCAGTTGGCTCTTCAGTCCCTGTGTCTTTTTGTGTAGCATGAGAATCTACTACTGCCTTAGGGACACTTTGCTCTGTATTATCTTCAGTGAACACCCCAGCCCTGGCATGCTTGAAGAAACCTTTCTTTCAGTCTTGGAGAATTGGAACAGACTTGTGACACAAAGTTTGCCTTTAGAATTTTTTGTTCTAAACAGGGTTTCCCTGTGTAGCCCTGGCTGTCCTGGAACTCAACTCGTAGACCAGGCTGGCCTTGAACTAGAAGAGCCTCCTGCCTTTACTTCCTGTGTGCTAGGATCAAAGGCATTTGCCTCTGCCCAGCTGCTTTTAGAACCTCTAATCAGTTTATTTTGCAGTAAACTTGTTAGTGTTTATATGACTGATTCTTTGCTTGTTGCTGTCTGCCTCACTGAGTTTCACTCTGCCCCCCCCATGCTGCTGTTTGGGACCAGGGCACCCCAAGAAACTGGGGCGGGGCGTGCAATGCATTGCAAGGTTGGGTTTCTAGGTTCTTTGCTTTTATCAGCAGCTGATTGCTTTAGCGTCGTGTTTTTGTTGTTGGTAGTGGTTTTTTTCACCCTAGATAGAATTCTCTCTGATTGGGTGGCCATTGAAAGGCAGAGGAGTATTGTCTCCTGGGGCCAGCCTGATGGGGTGTGCTTGGCCCCATATTCTGCCCGCTTGTGGCAGAAGGGGAGGCAGGAACAGGTGCAAACATGGCTGCATTTCACCTTTTCTGAAAGCAGGAAGTGAAGTGAAACTGCTTAGCTTATCCTTGATCCTGGCATTCCTTAACCTGTGTCCCCACCCCCACCCCCGGAATGCGGGACTAGAAACCGCATTAAAAGGGCTTCTGGTGACCACACTTTTTCAGAAGTGGGTCCAATAGTCGGCAATCAAGTTCTTTTTGTGATGTGCAGAGAGATGTCTACATTCTGCACAGGCTTGCTTTTCTATTGCTTTGTAGGAGTTCAGAAGTTTGAGCTACCACTGAAGTATGGTCTGTGGAGGGGCGGGGCTCTCTGTCGCCAATGAGGTGCCTTCAGTGTCGGGCAAGCCTATCATCTTTCGCAGGAGTGCTTACTCTGTAATCCAAGCGATAGCCACGCAGCCTGTTTTATTGTTTGTGGAGTCCTGCGGCTAGGAGCGCTTCCCAGACGGGAAGGAGGGCAAGTGGGCGGTTTATGATCCTGCCCTGTGCCGAGACAACAGAGCCGAACCCTTTGATTTCTCCTGAGTAACCTGTGTGGGTGAACTTTAAACTGGGGGCCTGCTTGACGCTGGATCTTTTTCTGCAGGGTGAGGAGTTAGCTCCAGAGCCTGGCTTTCTGCCTTTAGAAGGAAAGATGCCCTGGAGAGGCGTAGGATTCCATTTAGTGATGCTAGCCATACAGCCAAGAGTCGGGGTACCTTGGCTCTCCTTCGCAAAGTCTTGGCAAGTGTGTCTGAAATGACTGTACTGTTTCTTTTTCTAAAGCTTGTACTTCTATGTATTTCTTATTATTTTTATTTTTGCCTGTGGACCTTCCACCAGAAATTGGTGCTACAATGTGGCTAGAGTAAACCTTTTTTTTTTTTTAATTCTTTAATCCTTCATTTTCCTTTTAATCGGCACGCAGAAGCACAAAGCCTGCCTGCCTCTCAGCCTTGTCTGGTTAAGTGGGAAGGGGCAGGCCCCTTTCAAGGATCCGGGCCAATTCTAAAAAGCCAGCATTTTGTTTGTTGGGCTGCCCTTTGTCTCTAGAGGATTTTGATGTGAAAGAAGATGAAAAAGGAAGGCTCCTCAGGTTCCTTCAGAATCAAGGCAAGCCCAGGCTCCCTCTCACGTGCTGTGAGTTGGATAAATTTCTCCTCCCTGTCCAGGCAGACAAAGAGGCTGTTTCGCAGTGATGGAGAGCTGTCCGTTTGTGGGCAGCAGGTGGAAGCAGATGATGAGAACTGGATATACAGGACCCAGCCCAGAAAAGGTGACTTTATTTTATTCTTAATTTAAACATCTTTTTAAAAGTTTGTTCTATAGAATTCTTTGTTCCTGCCATTGCTGTCCTGTCATGTCTTCTCCTGCTCCATCAGGAGAAGTTTTTGTGCTAGAACTAAGCACCATTCATTTGTTTACACGTCTAAAATAAAACGGTTCTGCCAAGATCCAGCTTGAGACTGTGTAGCCTTCCAAGAAGGTTAAATAGCTGTGTGTGCTGCGGGCGCTCTCCCTCCCTTCCCCAGCCCAAGCTCGACTGTGACTTAGGTATCACTCAGATGGGTTCATCTGGTCTGGGGCAAGTCGTGAGCTCGTTCTTGAAACTGCTCTGAGAAAGCTTGGTGGGGGGGGGGGCTGTCAAGGGTCTCTTTGCAGCGTTCTTCTGAGAAGATGAATGAGTTTGGTGAATGTGTGACTTAGACAGGTATTGAGTGTGACACGGAGGAAAAAGGACACAAGGGGTTTACCTTGGCTAAAAGAGTTTTGGATTTCTGTCAAGTTCCTCGTCGGACCAGTGCTGGTTCTCAGGATTAGTATGTTAGACCCCCCTGGAAGGTAAGGAACACTATAGTCCTGCTGGAAGACAGGGGTGCATCCTAGTATTTTATAACACTCCCTCCCTATTTTCTGTATAGAATTTCTGACGTCTGCCAATTAGGATGTCTGCTGTAGCGACTGAACTGTTTAGCTCCGAAATGGTTTCTTGGTTGGATTTTGTCCAGAGTCCAGCAGGGAAGCACTCCTGTGTGTTACAAAGGAGCCTAGTCCAGACACTGCCAGGACCGTGTGTGACTTGTTCACAGTTCTCCCTCTGCCAAGAGAAACCTTGCTGGGCCATCTCAGGAACCTATTCTTCCCTCTCCTTTGGGAACCCAAACTGCAGAAATGTGAGAATTAACTAACCTGCATGCTTCTGGGTACATGGTCACTGCACACTCTGAGAATCAAAACAGCTATTTGCAAGGACAATGGGTGTTAACTCGATTGTGTTTGCCTGTTGAACTGGCAGAGGAAGGGCTGGTTAATATTTTTTGAAGATGTCAGTTGTTTATTGTATCGAGGAGTTGGTTACCAGTGGTCTACCCATGCTGAGCTTTAAAACCTGGCTTTGAGTTCATACTGTATAATTGCCAGCATGGAAACAGGCATCTGCTGTCTGGATGAAGCTGGGTAGTTCACATCTGTGTAGTCCTTTTCTAGACCAGGGACAACCTGTGGTTTTGGTAATGTTTGAACCAAGCGAGTGTGTAGGGTGGACACCATGGTGCTGTGGTTACAAGGGGGTACACTTTTGACTCCCTTTAGCCTTTGCCAGAAGTTGCTTCTCAGAACTTACTTTGCTTCAAACCAACTGCTATCAGGTTTCTCTTGAAGGGTGTATTCGTGTGACCCTGTGGCTTTCTTTAGGACTCTCACTGTCCATGGTTCATGGAAGTTAACATTAAAGGGAGAGAGACTGAATTTGTATGCCTTTGGTTTAGTTGGAAAGTGAAGCAAGCAGTGTATACTTGACTTGTAGGAAATAAAGAAGTCATTGTGAAGGGCCAGGGCACGTTCTAAAGGAAGGCAGGACTTGTTTATTTATGATCCGTTCCTTTTGTCCCTTCATGTAACAGGGGCACTGTAGCCTCCTGTACCTAAATGCGGGCTCACTACAGTGTGTACACTTTATAGGTTCTTAGAAATAATTGCCCCAGAATAAAATATTATCATTTTGACATATGAGGTTAGGGGAAATCTGTAAAAGGCTGCCCGTATATTACAAATCACAGAATTATATTGTTTCTATGTCTGGCTCTCATCCTTGACAGATTGTCTTAGGGGCATGTTCTGACAGTTGGTCTTTATTCATCATAACTCTTTCCTCTGCAGAGACATCGAAATGACACTTGTTTATACTAGCCAATCAAAAGAGGAACCATCTTTAAGGAAATGCATGCAAAGCTTTGGTTGTTATTCTGATGTGAATGTGTATTCCTTGGATTAGCAGCCACTGCAGTAGGTGACCGTTAAGATAGGGTCACAGATATAAAAGCACCTAGGAGTTTCTGCTATGACGGGAGTGTGAGGGACTTCCATCTCTAACTCCTAGAACATGAGTAGACTTTTGATTGATGGACGTTTTTGAAAAACTCTTGTCCTTTTCTCCCCGCCCCCTCCCCTTCAGCCCTGACAGATGGAGGTGGGGCAGTGGTCACTGGGAAAGTCAACCTTGCTTGTGCCCTGTAGGGTCTGGGGAGGCTGGCTTTGCAGGTCCTTCTTCCAGTTCCAAGCTGCATCAAGGATAGACTGTCTGTTGTTGCCCACTGTTACCAGGTAACACTTCTTAAGAAGCATAGCCAACCCACTGGGTCCTTGGTGGATACTAAGTTGAATAACACATCCACTCGTTTTGCACAGTAGAAGGCCCTTTTAAATGAGTCTCTAGGCTGCTCAGTAACAGTAACAATGCAAGTTCTCACATGGCTAACTTTGGGGGATGCTATTTATTTACTTATTTCTTGAGACAGAGTGTCTCTACATAGCCCTTGCTGTCCTGGAACTCATTATGTAGACCAGCATGGCTTTGAACACACAGAGAGCTGCCTTTGCCTCCTGAGTGTTAGGATTAAAGACATGCGTCACCATGCCTGGCTTTGCATGGTTACTTTTGAAGATGTGTATCACTGCAAGCAACAAGCCATAGTCTTTGACTTTGTTGCTTACACTCCAGAAACTAAGATAAAATAATAGCTTGAGATTTCTTGGAAGACTCTATTCTGAGATTAGAAGTGACCAGTAGGTATCTTTCTACTACCTTTAAAAAGTTGCCTGAAGTGGGGCTGAAGAAAGGGCTCAGAGGTTAAGAATCCCTACTGCTCCAGCAGAGGACCTGAATTCCATTCCCATGACCTAGGTCAGGTGGCTTACAGCTGCCTGTAACTACTGCTCTAGGGGATCTGACACTGCCTTGGGACTATAGGGCCATCTGAACTCAAATGCATATCTCTCCTTTCCCTATATACATATAATTGAAAAAAGTGAAGCTACCGGAGATTCATATATATACACATAGGTTCAAAGCAATCACCACTAAGTACTTAGTCTTATTTTGTCACAGTACCTATGAATTGCAAAAGTCTCTTGTCCTGACGTTTGTGTTTCGGGAAGTAAGAGTGAGTGGTTAACAGTCATCAGATCTTTTGTGCTTGCTGGGATGTGACCCACTTCAGCATAGCATGCTTCAACTTAATTATAAAAACAAGAATGGAAATTGCTCGTCAGTGAATCAGGAGCAGTGTCATTAGATGCTGGAGTGAGAGAAAGTGAGAGTGTAGCTGCACAGCAGGCTTCCAGGTAGTTAACCTTTGCTGTGACTGGAGGAAGGCTCATGGGAGGAACCTTGCTTACTGTATTCTGGGTGGAGGACATGGAGATGCATAGGTCCCCACACTGCAGCCTGTGTGTCTCTGCTTCCACAGAAAAGCATCGAAGGCATCTGAGGGGTGGCTAAAAACACTAACTGTGGAAAAGTACAACTAGCTTAAAGAAGGCCCAGGAAAGGGACTTTGTCTGAAATAACTTTTTCATGTTTTCTGTGGTCTTCTCGCTGTAAGCGTGGAATTAACCAGTGTTTCGGGAGCGTTTCTTCACCAGAACACTGGAAGGCTCTCAGGGAAAACTAATGACCCATCTCCATCCTGTGCTTCCCTTTCCTGCTCACTAAAAGAAAATCAAATGAGGTGAGGTGGCGGAGTGTCCTCTCATTGCCCAGGGCACGTTTTGTTTCACCCCAGCTTTCCCTTGGATAGGGGAGGCATGATTGATGATTCTGGAACTGACAGGTCTACAAATAGGGAGGTTAACTGACACGCAAAGCCTTGTTTTAAATAACATTTTTATTCTCTCCATGTGGATTTTACTTACCATCATCTGAACTTAGTAACATTATCAAATCTGACTCCTCTGTATTTCAGTGCTTCTAATTTCAAATGTGGGGGATAGAGATACAGCTTCTAGGAGTGAGGCCCTGGATTTACTTCCTGGCACCTCTTGCCCTATGCCCCCCTTCCCACCTTCCAACCCTCCCCCCAACCCCTTCCCTCCCAAACCCCCAGAGAGCAGCCTTTGTAGGTATTAGGGATCATGAACAATTTGTGTACTAGATAATAATTCTTTGCATCTAAGAGCTATATGTAAATTGTGTGTAGGAGCTATGTTTCAGTTTACCCCAGTATCCCTCCTTATAAGAGAGTAGCAGAAAACAGGCCCACTGTGCACAGTTGGATACTAATGACCAGATGTTCTAATGGGGAAAAATGGTTTACCAAGACCTAATGCAGCAAGTTCAAATTCTTACCTTTTTTTTTCCTTTTTGGTTTTTCGAGACAAGGTTTCTCTGTATAGCCCTGGCTGTCCTGGAACTCACTCTGTAGACCAGGCTGGCCTCAGACTCAGAAATCCACCTGCCTCTGCCTCCCAAGTGCTGGGATTAAAGGCGTGCGCCACCACTGCCCGGCAGGTTCTATTATTTCTAATAGTAAAGCACTTTTAAAATTGAGAGACTCAGGAACAGCACTGACATTAAGAAAGGCTAAAAGGCGTTGGTAAGTATTGTTAAAGTAACATTCCAAATTGGCGCTTCAAACTAAGCAAGCTTTCTTATTCTGAGGGCTACTCTGTTAGGAAAGTGGTTAAATGGACTTTTCTCTTAACAAATGCGCTAAGACAGTGTTCTCAGTGTGTGCCAGCTTGCTTTCCTTCTGAAGTTCCTGTGGAAGCTGACATTCCGTGAAGGAGACAGAGAGTGCTCCTTAATATTTTACCGGTTCCGGGGAGACCACCCTTTATTGGCCTTTGATTATTTCTTTTTCCTTTTAGGCTGGCAGTCTCAGTTGCCTCTGTACCTTGTTTTATTGTAAAAATGACCCTTTTCTGGTAATTAAATTGTGGAGTTTTTATTGAAATGACGTTTGAACCAATATCCTCCCTTTTTTAACTTGAAAAAGTTTGTGGCTAGTTTGAAGATTAGACACTTCCTTAAATGACTTGAAGTGTCTTACTAGTGAAGTAAGGCGCATTCTGCTAGGGCTTCAGCTTAAAAGTGAGTAATTTTTGCTTTTTTTCCATTGTTGAAATATCTTTACTAGGTGATGAAAGCTTTTTAGAACTGTATTTTGTTTTGTTTCATTTTGTTTATTTATTTATTGAGACTGATTCTCATTATGTAGCCCTGATGGGCTTGGAACTTGCTATGTAGCCCAAAGTGGCCTTGAATTCACAGAGATTCACCTGCCTCCTAAGTGCTGGCACTAAAGGTATGTGCTACCAAACCCAGCTTTCGATTTTTTATTTATTTATTGACCTTTGATTATTTCTTTTTCCTTTTAGGCTGGCAGTCTCAGTTACCTCTGTACTTTGTTTTATTGTAAAAAATACCCTTTTTGGTAATTAAATTGTGGAGTTTTTATTGAAATGATGTTTTTTTATTTTTTATAATTTTGAGAATGTTATACATTTATAAGTATTCAATATTGTTTCTTTAATTTTGAGGGTTTTCTTAAACTATACTATTTCCCACCAAGTTAAAGGTTTGTTGTTCCTTTTTGGTTTTTTTTTTGGAGACAGGGTCTCACCATGTAGCCCAGGCAGCCCTGAAATGCAGTGTAGAGGAGGCTATCCCGCTGCTCTTTTCTGGGCTTCCCTCCTCACCTGCTCTCTCCATTCTTGTTGCATTTTGAGTCATCCTTGGGTCTACCCTTCTTCCAGAGTGATATTTCTAAGCTGCATACTCACTCAGGTTAGTCTGTAGGGCTCACCACTGTCTCCTTGGAGGCCCCACCCCTTAACACAGCACAAAAATTATGCGCTCTGACCTGTTGGTGCCCATTGTGACGGGGGTGTGCGGACTTACTGCTCTGTCACAAATCCAGGAGTCGTACCTCATTCCTTCCTCTTCCTGTTCCCAGAAGGCGGCAGGCACCCCCTGTACCTGCTCCTTTCTTATATAACCTTCCAAATTCACCGTTTAAGGCTGCACCGATCACTTCCTTCTCAGTTACTTCCCTGCCTTCCTCATCCCCTGTAACTGCCTTTTTCGGACTTACTTGCTTACTTTAGTCTGACTCTTGAACTTGACAGCCAAGTCTTTTAGGACAGAAAGGTATCCCTCCTCCCGCCAAGGCTGGGCACTTAGTAAACTAAGCTGCCGCTGGCTGGCTGGCTGTGGCTGCTCTCAGGTGAGCGTTCATCAGGCACGTTGTAGAAACACCTGATCATTTTGACTATTGAGCAAAGTTTAGTGAGCAGTGATGAGTTAGGAGAGGAGTGACAACCATCTGGTGAGGAGAAGCTGTGGTGCAGTGTTATTATGGACTTCTCTCAACCATTTTCCTTGCTTTCACTGTGAAGGCCGGGCTGATTCTAACACAGACAGCAGTCCTGAGCAATGCAGATGCCGGTCTCTACTTGGAATCCCCAGTAGGTTTCCTTCTCAGATGCTTCAATGGCCATGCCTTTGACAGTGTTTCCTGCCTGTCTCCTCTCCAGCCCCTCCCCTCCCCTCCTCTCCCTCCCCTCCTGCCCTCTCCCCTCACCCCCCTCCCAGGGGGCCATGCTTCTTGTGGTGCCACTGCCTCTGCTTTCCTAGAGCAGCTTTGCACCTGCTCCTCTCTCTGTCACCTCTGCAGTTTTCAGTCAGCAGTCAGCTAGTATGTTAGTTAGATGGTCACAGTGGCCTCCCTCTCCTCCTGACCTTTGTATCACCCACCCCCTCCCCTCTCCAAAACATTCACCGCCATCTAATATGTTATACATTTTATGCGTTTATGTTCAATGTTGTCTATATCCTCCAAGTGGAATTTCGCCTCCCAGTCAGGAGAGATGTGCGCCGCCAGCTTGGTAAGCAACATTTCCCCTAGCTTGATATATTTTAAGTGAAGGAGTGAATGATGTTGGTGTCTGCTCCAAATGTGGACATTTTGTTCCTATTACCTGCTAATTGTATGATTGGGAACAGTCACATAAACTCTTTCCGAGGAATGGTGTACTGTCTATTCAAAGATTACTAGCAGATACAATTTTTAAAATGAAAATGTGTATTTTTCTTAAATACTGTGTTTCCTTAGAGTAGTGGTTCTCAACCTTCCTAATGTTTCAACCCTTTAATACAATTCCTCATGTTGTGGTGACCCCCAATCATGCAATTATTATGTTGATACATTATAACTGCAATTTTGCTGCTGTTGTGAGTTGTGATGTAAGCATGATATGCAGGATATCTGACATGTGACCCTTGTAAGATGGTGATTCGACTTCCCTGTTGCATCCTACAGGTGAGGACCACTGCCTTAGAAGTTGCCTGTGGCTGGATGTAATGGTACCAGCTGTTGGGTTGTAATTTCTTCACTATCAGCAGCTAAGTGATTCAGAGCATACTTTTTTTTTTTATTAAGGTAGCATACAGTGCAGAGTTTCAGTGTAGAAGCAAGTATCTTTGGAGTGGTTATCTAATCAGGTATAAGCTATGACTGTATTTATGTAACCCTTCAGAGAACCTACCCATTAGTATTTTTGTCAGATCCTGAGATAATCAAAGGTTTACATTGAAAGCCATGTCTGAATCTCTCAGATCAGCTCTACTTATTAGCATATTAGCTGGTATTTGGTGAATGCTTATCAGGGCTGAACACTACACATAACACTGTACGTGAATTAATACATATTGTCTAGGTATCATAAATGGCCAATAAAAGTAGCAATTGATTTGATAATCAGGATAGGGTGAGATTATTAGAATGGAACTGGTCATGACATTTCCCAGTAATAAGACAAGAACCCTTGCATAATTTTCAGACAGAGGAGTGACATTGGCAATAACGTGGCCATTTTGGAGTCACCGACTCAGTCCTTTTTGGTTTCAGGAGGACGTGCTTTCTTCCCCTCCTGGATTTACAGCTCTTTGAATCCTCCTCCGTGCCTCCCCTTTATTTTGTAAGTCAGTGCACAGGTGTTATGGGAATCCAGGATCAGTAGACCATGGGGGCATGGCGGGCCAAATGGAGCAGAGCAGAGAGAATTAGAACTAGGCCATCTAGGTACTTCATGAGAAGAGATAGGCATGTAGTGAAATTATTGTCTAGTCACACAAGGAGAGCAGTTATGGAACTACAGATTGCCCCGCTAGGCTGTCTTCACTAGGCAACCTCATGGGTTTATAGTGACATGTTTCTGGAGTAAAGCCTGAGGTTTTAAAAGTACTGTTAAATTTGTTTTAGCCGTGTGAAAGGCAGGTGGCTGGTACCTTAGATTCGGACTCTTTTCAATGAACGGCATCATTTGTGATGATCACTGCCCTAATGCGTGCGATTGGGAAATGTTTTAATAACCAACCCCCATACTCTTTCTGTACATGCATAGGCCTTGTGTGAGGCTCGAGGAGCCTGGAGCTAGCTATGGTGCGATGTCTCTGATCAGACTTTTACATTCCACAAAGCATATCTGTCTTCCCTAGAAGGAGCTTGTTAATTTGTTTTCCCAGTTGGCACTTCTTATGTCTGCTGCTCCACTTTCCAGGATAATCCCTTGGTTCCCGTGAACATTTTATGCCATGTTCCATGAATACACGGAGTGGGGACTTGCGTGAGTTTCTGTTGCTTACTAGATATAGTAAATCAGCCTTCTGAGAAAGCCATACCAAGTAGCAAGCCTCTTCTAGGTCCAGTGTGGGAATGGCTTAAATTAGAGGTCACATGGAGGGGCACATGTCTTGGATTTTCCTTAGCAGTCTCACAGTAGGTGGCATTCGACCATATCATTTTCTTGCATTCTTACTTTTGGAAAAAGACCATGCTAGAGCCATAATGAGTGGAAGATAACAGGAGAAGGACAGTACTGAAGTAGAAGGCTCTAAGAAAGGAGAGATCAAGCAAGAGCCCTCTTTGGCATTGTTTCCTCTTTGCTGGGAGTTTTCTCTGGTAAGGAGTGCCTGTCTTTGATGACTTGGTCAGATTTCCAGGATGACAAGCTGTGTGTCTCAGGTTTCTTAAGACACAGCTCGACATTTCCCTATGTGGTTGGAAAGAGTGTGGACCGAGGGTCAGAGTTCAGCTGGTCACTCCTTAAAGAAGTCTAGTTCCGGAAGGAAGCCAGCAAGGGTGAGTTCCATGTCTTTTTGTCCTTCCTGGGGGACAGCTTTAAGCAACAACCACAGGCAGCTGAGGCTTCAGTAAACTGTATCCTTTGATTTTTGTCCTCTGTCCCCTGAGGCTCGCTGTCACTTTGTAACCAGAAACTCATCAGTTTCGGTAGAAACTGGGTTTCCAGTGTTCCTGGGGTGCATTCTGAGATAAGCTGGAAGTCGTCTTTGCACCCAGGTGAGTATTGCTTTAGTCTCGGTTGGTCAGAGCTTCTTTTACAAAGCATCACAACTCCAGTTGGCAAAGGTTACCTTCATGGCTGGTTGTGGCTGGCGCACCTTGCCTGTTGGGTTCTTATTTACATATTTTTTTTTTCCCTCAGCAAAAGAAAGCACAGAGAGTGCTCTGATTTCCCTGAGAAAGAGATTCAATGTCTACCTTACAGTCATTTTATTGCTTAGTTAATCAACACACTCCATTCCTAGAATAAAAAGATGTTTGAAATGATTCTTTTTCCCCCCTTTGTTAGCTTCCTTAGTGTGTTTGCCTGGATGTTGCCTGACCTGAGCGTTCTGTGTCTGCTGGCTTATAAGGGATTTTCAGATGGTGTGTGTTGTTTTGTGTACTACTACGTTCATTGTGAGACTGGAGTGAGGGTGTGTCTCACCCCATGTGACCTTGCTCACATCCCAGTGTCTGAGACATGAATTGGTTTAAATTACTGTAACCAGGGGCTGCTTATACCACTTGAGAAATGTTGACGCTCATCTGTTTATTTCAGCCACCAATAAAAACATTTTTTTTAACTAGTTTCTGAAAATTGAGTTGGGGTCCCCTCCCACTGCCCATAAATAAAGGCTCATTTTAGGAGAGGACAGAATCTTCTGCAGTGGAACCATGGTTTGAGTATTTGGCTCTCAGTCACCAAACATGTTGATTGAGGTTGTTTGCCTGTCAGAGGTGTTCCCAACTTCACCTTGGATCTGGATAATGAATAATCTCCTCGTTTCCTAGTCTATATGTGGTTGAGCTGTGCGCACACACGAAGACTCTGGGAAACTCTGCCTGCCCTGTGTGTCTGCCTAGGAGACCCCTAGCTCTTACTTACCCACCCTTACTGAGAGTACGTGTTAGTCCTGACCTCGTTAGCTGTGTTATTCCCTGTTAGATCACAGCCTTGAATCAGTAATATGATACTTTCAGCCAGCGTCACTTCTTTCCACAGTGTAGAAAGGTCTGGAAAATCTCAGGCACCTTGAGATTCAGCGTGGGTTAGGGCTGCACCTGAGAAAAACACCGAGTGACACTGAAGCATTTTCCCGACGGCTGAAATTCCTTGTCTGGGTTTTCCTCCATGCCACAAGCTCAGGATCCCAAGTGTCAGAAGCAGTCCTTGAAAAATGGCAGCAGGGCAGAGCAGTTTCCAGTGTGAGCCTCATCGTCTGCCTCAGCATGACATCCTGCCACATTCACGCGAATGCTCATCATGTGGGCTGATTCCCTGCACCTGCTGGCTG
>NW_022196902.1:10587784-10612569 GCF_008632895.1 Mastomys coucha
CCATGTCTGGACAGTGGCTGCCTACCTTATTCATTACACTTATTGACCATCCCCCAGGAGGGGAAAATTAGTAGAGACATTTTATTCACTTAAATTTATTTTGTGTTTGTATATGTGTGTATAAATTTACTCTGTGTTCATGTGTGTACGTGAATATGTGTGTGCATATTCTGGTAGAAGCCAGAGGTCAATGTTGAGTGTCTTCCTGTGTTGTGTCCCCCCTTACTGTTTGACCCTGGGTCTGTCATCAAATCTGGATCTTATCAATTGAGATAAGATAGCCAGGGAGCTCCAGAGATCTTCTGGTCTCCAAATACCCTGCACCCTACGCAGTACAGTGCCGAGTTTACAGAACTGCTGCACTAGCTTTGTACATGTGTGCTGGGATGAAACACAATTCCCCATGATTTTATGGTAGGCACATGACTCACTGAGCCGTGTCCCTAGCACCTACATTTACCTCTGAATTGTTAGACTCTAGCCTGTCTGTAGTGAAGAGCCCGTTAACTAGAGGGGAAGCAGTGTTTTCCTAGCTGCTCATAAGCTGCTGGTTGGTCAGAGATAATACTGTTGCACTGGGCTAGCCTGCATCAGAGGGAGAATACTTTTCTTTTAATTTGTTGGGATTTCTATGATCGTTATTTCAAATCAGGAAGAAGGAATTTTACCTTGTGGAGAGCTAAAATGGTTTGAAATGTTGGGTTCTGCATTGCACTCTGTCTAGAGCCTGTTTGCATTGCAGATCAGAGTTTAAGCAGTGCCCACACACAGGATCTCATTTCATTGTGACGATCATCCTGTAAAATGGTTAGGACAGGTGGCATTATCTCCTCCTGAGGTGAGAAGGCAGATCCTGGAAGATTAGATGACTGATTTGCAGCCAGCAGGGCAGAAATGATCTAGAAGGGATCTAAATCTACTTCATGTGGTTTAGTTCCACCTTCTTTCCATGATACCGTAACAACTCTGCACAGCCCAGGGATGCAATTTATTTATTTATCTATTTAGACTCATTGGTCTGTCTGTGGACAGTCATCATGAGTTCCTATGGCATAGTTCCTATGAGCACCAGGGTTTGTGAATATCTTTATGATCACCACTGCTGTGCCCCTTAATAATAGTACTATTTGGATCACCACGCTGTATGCTTTGCTGTTTCTAATTTGTAATCTTGTGGGCAGTGTCTGGACAGCTATTCGATCCCAACTGTATTGACCCTGAGACTAAGAAGACTGCCCGCCATCTCCTGAGCGCCCTGGTCAGAGGCCCGCCATCTCCTGAGTGCCCTGGTCAGAGGCCCACCATCTCTTGAATGCCCTGGTCAGAGGCCGGTGTGACTCTGGCATCTTGCTCTCATTTTCCAATGAGCATGTTTGCATCACTGAGCGCTTCTATCGCTGTATGTGGCCATCCCGGTTCTTTCTGTAAACTATTGAAGTTTAAACACCTCCAGAACCCCTCGGTGTTACTAGGTTAGATCACCATCTTTTGTGGAATTCAGCTTCTTCAGCTTTGTCCTCACCGTTAACCACTTCCCTAACAACACTGAATTTTCTTTCCCTCTTTTCACCCACTTTTGCTTCTCTCCATCTGGCATTGAGTCAAGTGTATATGTAAATTCATTTATTTGAAATTTCTCCCCCAAATTTCCTTCCCCTTCTTTTTCCCTCCCAGCTCCTTCCTAATGTTTTGAGACCAGGACTCAGTAAGTAGTCTATGATGTATTTGAACTTGTGATTATCCTGTATCTACTTCTCACGTGTGAGGATTGCAGGGGAGTACTGCTACAGCTAGCCAAAATTACTGTTTCACATCTTAATTCACATCATTTGATTTTTAAAACGTAAAATGGTAAAGAAAGAGAACTTTCTGTTATTGATAGGTATACTTCTGTCTTAGTGAGGGTTTTACTGCTGTGAACAGACACCATGACCAAGGCAACTCTTATAAGGTCAACATTTAATTGGGGCTGACTTACAGGTTCAGAGGTTCAGTCCATTGTCATCAAGGCAGGAGCATGGCAGTACCAGGCAGGCATGATGCAGAAGGAGTTGAGAGTTCTACATCTTCATCTGAAGGCTGCTAGAAGAATGCTGACTTCCAGGCAGCTAGGATGAGGGTCTTAAAGCCCATACCCACTCGAACATAGCCACACCTTCTAATCGTACCACTCCTTGGGCTGAGTATATAGAAACCATCACAATGTCCAATGAACCTTTTTGATTCTAAAATTCAAATAAAAGTTGACCTTCATTAATACAAATGGGAATTGTGTGTACTAAGACTGAGAAAGTTGATTCTCATTATTTTTCCTATGTGAATTACTAATAATCCCAATATACAGCACTCCCTCACATAATCTTTAAATAATCTACTGAAATGATATAAGCCCCATCTTGGGTCCATACTTCCATCTATATGTAAGAAACTTGCAAAAAAAAGTTTAAATACAATTTTTAATTTGTACTCTGGTTTATTATGGGAAAGATTCAAAGGTGTTTAAATGCAATTTAGATTCATTGACAACAGACCTTAAAATTTTTGTGACACAAGAATTGAGGCTCTGTCAGGCAGTGGTGGCCCATGACTTTAATCCCAGCACTTGGGAGGCAGAGGCAGGCGAGTTTTGAGTTCGAGGCCAGCCTGGTCTACAGAGTGAGTTCCAGGACAGCCAGGGATAGACAGAGAAACCCTGTCTCCAAAAAATAAAAAATAAATTTGAGGCTCTGAGAAAAATAACAGTTTTTTTGTTTTCTAAATAATGGAGAATTCATTAAGGAGTCTCACTCCTGATAGGAAAATCTCTCATCCCCAACATATTACTCTGTTTTGGTTATAATTCTCAGACAAAATGACATGTTTGAAGTCTCTTTTCTGATGAAATGAAGATTCAAAGAATTCTCTCTAATATGAGAAATAAGAAATAACGAGTAATTTGTGAAGTGAAGTTATTGCAGCAATGACCCTGTCATTTTCCTTTCTTGGCCCCATTTGAGTGTTTTAGTAGATACTGGGATGGAATGGGCTTCTGTTGGAGAGAACCTTCCCAGCATGCTTAGAGCTGAGGACCAATAGCAGTCTGACAGAATGAAGGAGGAGCAGGCCCGGTGAGTCTGACTAGCAGGGTCCTCGCCTTTTGTCCTTTTCCCCCTTTGAATGTTATTGGAGAGAGTGCTCTTTTCTATCCATTGCTTTAGTCTTGATGTGCCTGACTGCTATGGAGGTCAGATGATGGATTCCTCTGCTGACCTCACAGGGCAGGCGTTTGGAGTTTGCCTTTGCTCTGTGTCACCCAGAGAAAGGTTTTCTAAGCAGATGTGGCAGGGACAAGCAACTTAGCATTGCAAAGACAGAGGGAGAGAAACCTCAGCCATGAGGGTCTCAAGTGTCAATTTTATTTCACTCAAAGACAGAAACCACATTCATTCTTTTGCAAAAAAAAAAAAAAAAAGGAAAGGGTCGGGGAGTGTCGGGGAGTGAACCCATAACCCATGCACCCCTAGCTGCAGCCTTTGTCTACAGCAGCATTCCGGGAGACAGTTAACTTTAGAAGGGCTGTCAGAGTCACACCTGCCTCCGAAGAAGCAAACACATTTTTCAGCTTTCAGTGTGGCATTCTGTGTTTGACAGATACCATTATCTCCACTTGACTGGTTGTAGAGGTTTTTTTTTTTTTTTTTTTTAGTAGTTGAATTTGTAGATACATGGAAAAGAAAAAAAGAACAACAATAAATCCTTGCTTTTTACCTATAACAGAGTTGTAAGTCACTTGGATGGGAATTAAACCTTACTGATGTTAAGCCAGGGAGGGAGGAAGGGAGGGAGAGAATAGTGGAAAATGAAAAATGAAGAGGCTCAGACTGTGTTCTGCCTAATCAAAGAGGAGGGCTGTGTTGTGGGATGTACTGTGCTCTGCAGATCCCGGGACTCTATGATCATCGTGGGCTTCAGCATGAACTCCACCCCTAAAATTGCCCTACCAATTTGAAGAATCATTTTTGTGCCTATTTTTAAACTCCTAAGGACAGGGGAAAGACTCGAAGAGGCCAACTGCCGTGGTTTCCTCAAACCATTATCGTTTTCAAATCCTAGGGGTCCCGAAATAACTTCACCATTTCAAACTGCCCAGCTTGTTAGGAGACTGGGCAGCCGGAAGGGAAGTGGTGAGTTTCTTTCTTCCTCAGAGTGTGTGCGGTCACGGAGGTTAAAGTGGGTTAAAAGTTGGAGAATGTGGGGCTTTCAGAGATAAGCTGTCCTTTAATAGAAATTCTCTAGGTTTTGTTTCTTAGTTATTTGTTTTTGAGACAGGGTCTCCCTTTTCTATAGCCCTCCTGTTTCTGTCTTCTCCTGACTGGATTATAGGAGCGAGCAACCACGCCCTACCAAAATTCTGTAGATCAGTATAGAGCTTTGAGATTTCCAAATATATAACTTTTTTTTTTTTCTTAAAAATCTATCTTGAGCCAAGCAGTGGTGGCATACACCTTTAATCCCAGCACTTGGGAGGCAGAGGCAGGTGGATTTCTGAGTTTGAGGCCAGCCTGGTCTACAGAGTGTATTCCAGGACAGCCAGGGCTACACAGAGAAACCGTGTCTCAAAAAAACCAAACCAAAACAAAAAAATCTATCTTGAATTTTCAAGTCTTAAGGAACTTAAGTTTTAGAACAATATACTTAGTTCTCTAGACAAAAATTGTCTGGAATCTATACTTTTTTATTTGTTTGTTTGTTTGTTTGTTTGTTTGTTTTTAGACAGAGTTTCTCCTGGCTATCCTAGATTTGCTTTGTAAACTAGACTGGCCTTGTTTGTTTGTTTGTTTTTAGACAGAGTTTTCTTCCTGGCTATCCTAGATTTGCTTTGTAAACTAGACTGGCCTTGAACTCACAGAGTTCTTTGTGCCTAGGCCTCCCAAGGCATGTGCCATCATACCCAGCTTGAATCTGGACAATTTATTTAGTTTAGTTTACCCTGCTAACTAGCATCTTAGTGTATCTTAATTTTGTTTTTTAAATCTTTCTGCTTGATTGTAAGTAGTGATAGCTGGATATGCTCTCTGGTTTTGAATTTGTTTTACATATGTAGTGGCAGAACTCGGGACTCTGGTGGTTGGCTGCTGTATGAACTTGAATAGTTCTGACTTAGGCTGGTTGCTAACCATTTAGGATGCTCACTGCTCAGGTGGAAGAGTGAGTGGGATCTATTTCCGCTCTGGGGACTTTAGCTATAACTCATTGGATTGCTTGGTGCTTGGGGAGAGTATAGTACACATGATCTCAGTGATTTAATTTTGGGGGTTCATTTTTCTGTGACTTCTCTATGTATTTTGGAAGCCAGTCTCACAAAGATGGTATCGGTGATGTGTAGAGTCCGAGAGTCCAGGATGCTGTGTCTGGTCTGTGTGGTTGTTTTATGTCTTTTAACCTAGACTCTTCGTAATATGATTTATGTGTCCTAGACATAGTGACAAGGGCAGAACTTTGAGAGAAAAAGAAAACAGACTTTGGCAGTTTTGTTTGTCTCTCCTATTACATATTTCATTGTGACTTTCCTAAGAAGTGGGATTTGAGTGTGTCATTTTGTGACATCTTTTGGTATCCGCCCTCCAGCTGGACATACCAGCTTTAATAGTCTTGTAATACATACTTCCAGAGGAATTCTCTTTCTCCTATCTCACTTCTGTCACCCTTCAAATATGTAATTAATGCAGAATGACCATAGTAATGGTTCCTAAAAATTCTATAATTAAATTAAATTATTAACAGTCACCACCTGAGTCCTCAAGAGGGTGTATTTTTTTATTATACAGATTTAGGATTTATGGTATGACAATGTGGCTCATATGTAATAATACCAATGACTTACTTAATAATGAGTTTTGTCTTGTTCTTGAAACCGGATCTTGCTGTGTAGATCAGGCTGAGCTCAGACTCACAAAGGCACTCCTTCCTCTGCCTCTCATATGCAGGGATGAAAGCTATGAGCCACCAGGCTCCATCCATATTGAGTTTTAATATAGGTATATATAGGGGAAATCATACCCATTTACTTAACTTTTAAGAAATACATTAGATATGATTTTTTTAAATAAAAATCTACATACTATGGGGCATATATGTCTCATCTGGGATTCATATCTTTCCATTAATTCTTTGTTTTTGGATGTACTAGAGTAGTCATAGTAACTCAGATTTTATGTGGTTATGCTACAAGTAATTGTTCACCTGTCCTATCATGTGCTCGTTAACTACAACAGAGCAGGCCCCTGCTTTGAGGAACTCTCGTCCCAGGTGAAGAGCTGTGACGCTGTGACGTTGGGGGAGCAGGAGCGCAGAGGGGGTTAGTTCTTTCTAGAGAGGGAATTGCTCAAATAAGGTTTCAGTGAGGTAAGAAGCCAGAATGGGAGCTGGGCAACATTCCAGGCAAAGCAAATGACAGAGTTCTCAAAGATAGCGGGGGTAGGAGACTATGGTCTGTGACACAAGCCTACTGAAGGGGCCACTTAAGGATAGGTGTGTCCAAAAGAGTTTGCCAAATGAACCAAGTCTAATTCTGGAGGAGCTTTTATTGCTAAATGAAGGAATGTGAGATTTGGCCTTTGTGTATGTATACTGTGTGTATACATGAGTGTGTGTGTGTGTGTGTGTGTGTGTGTGTGTGTGTGTGTGTACATGTGTATATATTCATGTGTGGATATGTATACATAAATGGAGAAATAGAGTGATTAAAGTCCTTTTAGAAAGATGTATAGAAGGGATGGAAGCAGATTGAGGTCAGATAGTAAGAGAAGAGAAACAACTAGAAAGTTGTCAAGGGTGGCCTAGCTTCAATCCAAAGAGCTGAAAGCACTCATCTGGAGTTTGGCTGTAGAATGGGATTCATTTTGTCTCTTGATTACCAAGGTTATGAGCTGGCTCTGGAGTTGGTTGGCAAGGCAGAACCATGGTGGAAGGGCATCACGGGGAAGTTGCTCTCCTCATGGTAGTCAGGAATCAGGAGGAATGGTGCAGAGAGGAGAGGTACACTTCATACTTCTGCAGTGACTTGCTTCTCCCAGCTCAGCCTACCTCCCTAGAGTACATTCAGCTATGAACTCATCACCGGGTTTATCCTTTGATGAAGTTAGTGTTCTCATGATCTAATCACTTTTCAGTAGCCCCCGCCAGCTGGGAAACAGGCATTTTGCACGTAAGCCTTTTGCTGGGGATAGTATATCCAAGCCATGACAAATCCTACCCCTGGCCTTATACCTATTTCCTAATGCAGAGTGCAGGACCTGCCAAATTCTTTAACACTCCCAACATTATTCAAAATTTCGAACCTAAAATCTCTTTTGAGACTCAAGCTATGAATCCATTTGTTTGTTTGTTTGTTTTAGTTATATACTTTGGACATACAGTGGCCCACAGGACTGTGGTGGTTTGAATATGGTTGGCCCAGGGAATGGCACTGTTAGGAGGTGTGGTCTTATTGGAAGAAGTGTGTCACTTGGGCACAGGCTTTAAGACCCTCATCCTACCTGCCCAGAAGCCAGTCTTCTCCTAGCAGCCTTCAGATGAAGATGTAGAATCTCAGCAGCTCCTGCACCATGCCTGCCTGATGTTGCCATTCTCCCACCTTGATAATGGGCTTAACCTCTAAACCTGTAAGCCAACCCCAATTAAATGTTGTCCTTATAAGAGTTGCCTTGCTCATGGTGTCTGTTCACAGCAGTAAAACCCTAACTAAGACAGGGACATAGAAACCAAGCAAGAGCAAAAACAGCAGGGTAAATAAATGTTAAGTCCTATGGCCCCAAGCTTGGCAGCTGGGAGAAGTGGGAGTTACAGCTTCCTGGCTGGCTGCAGCCCACATGACTTCTGTCTTGACCTGTGTCCGCTTGCGTCCTATAGCTTTTCTCCACAGATGTTTTACCTTTCTAGAGTTTCCCTTGCATCTCTAACTTCAGTCTCATAGCTATTGCAACAAGGTGAAGCAGGGGCACTTCTCAAGCTAAGTCTTTTAGAGGTCTTTCTTGATTAGTCTTGAGCTTACAGTGGGTAGGGCTTCACTGACTCCCAAAGTTCCTCAGGTATCTTACCTGTCCTCACTACCTCAGAGTGCCTGGCTCCCCTTTAAAAGCGCAGGTCTCTTCAGCACTGGTATCCTGATCTGTCACTTTGATATGCTCTCTTTCTGGCCTACTTGCAAGCCTTCCAGATCTTTCTAATCTGTTTTAAGTTCATATTTTCATGCCACAACCTGAAGGTTATCCTATCTTGGGACTTCCTTCATTGGATTAAGTAGCCTATCAATTTAAATTCAGCCTGATGTCAACACAAACATGTCAGGAAATAGAAAAATGTGTGGCCAAGTTTTTTGTCAGAATGTGACATGCAAGGCCTTTAGTTCAGTTCTCAGAAGACTACTTGTTCCCATCTAAAAACTCCATGAACGTTACCTACCCTTGTTTGCGTTTATTGGTATTTGAGTCTTCAGGGCTCCCACTACAACCACCTGTGTGGCATTCTGGGTATTCTCTATTTTCTGTCTCCAAACTTTTCTAAATTGCTTCCACAGATCATTTCTAAAGGCATGAACCCCATGGTCAAGTATATCGTCACAATAAGGACCCTACTTGTTGGTGCTGATTTTCTGTTTTAAGGGTTCTTTTTTCAAATCACTGTAATGTACATCATATTGGCAAGTTGTCCTGTGTTGCTTGAGTTCACTGAGAAGCTGAACCTAGAAACAGGGTTATCCACCTCTCGAGTACATTTCAGACCCAAGCATGTGTGTCTCACAGTGTCTTCTCTTGTCTGGAGACCCAGGCTGAGATCTTGGTAGGAAGAGGGGGGAGGCTTTTAGGACAAAAAGAGTGTTCTAGGTTGCCCTGTCTATGAGGTGGCCAGATTACAATGGTCATAATGAAGGGCTAGTTTAGACTATTCCAGGAGGAGCTAGGCATGCATGAGAACCTAGGTTCTATTCCTAGCACTTTGGTGATAGAGCGTCTGCTTACTATGCAGAATTACCTAGTTTTAATACCCAGCTGGAATGAATGAAATAAATGAATGGGTGAAGAAATGAATGAACCAACTAAGGGAAAAATGAAATTAACCAATTTAAAGTTACAATGCTATGACTCTGCATGAGTTCCTCTCTGAGAGAGTTTGAGCGCTGATGAAGTCAGGTGTACAGTGTTGGGGGTGCTCAAACTAGGGCCCTTGTGTTTGGGCAACAAGTGCTTTATCCCCTGGCTAGTTTCTGAAGCAGGCATCCCCTCCCCCCTTCTCACTGTAGTGTGTAGTAGCTCCGGGTTGATTCTGACTCCAGTTTACTCTAAAAGAGCTAGAATTACAGATGCAAGCTGACATCTGGCTTTGTAGGTGGTTTCCAGGATTAACGAGGGCTACTAGACTGCTTTCTAAACTTTGATAAGAGGAGGAGCCAGAATTCTTAGTGTATGCTTTCCCTATTTTCTTTCATAGTTTTATCGTATTTTTCCAGAAATGAAATAGAATTTTCAGTTTTGACTCATTAATTTTGTTGTTGTTGTTGTTTTTGAGACAGGATTTCACTGTTGAGTAACAGTCCTGACTGCCTGGAACTCACTCTGTAGACCAGGCTGGCCTCGAACTCACAGATCTGCCTGCCTCTGCCTCCCAAGTGCTGGGATTTAAAGGTGTGCGCCACCACTGCCTGGCTTTGACTCAGAAATTCTACATATTATATAAATTCATTCCTCATCACTAGTGTTGAAATAAAAATTGGTTTATAGAAGTGAACTATCACCGTCATGCTTGGGGAGAAAACTCTGACAAAGGTTGGCCGTGAGCATGGCTGCCACCTTCTCTCTCCTGTAGAGATAAGGTTAAACTTTAGCATGATGCTGGGTGTCGTAATACCACAAGGGAGTAAAGAGGTTGCCGCCCTGGCTTGTTGGCAGGGGAGATCTTTGTTTTGTCCAAAGGGCTCTGATGTGTGAGCTTGTGCATCCTCCCAGCCTGCGGCTCTGGATAGGAGTCTCCATAGCTCAGCTAGTTTTCACCCCCATGGCTGTGGTCAGTAGTGACAGACGATATCATTTTAATGCATAGTCCTTAATGTCTTTGCAGAGTTTGATTGTGTGCTTTTTCATGTTTTATTCTTAGGTATGTTCACAATTGGATAGTCAGAAATAAAGAATCCTTTTCTTTTCTTTTCTTTTCTTTCTTTTCCTTCCTTCTCTCCTCTTCCTCTTCCTCCTCCTCCTCCTCCTCCTCCTCCTCCTCCTCCTCCTCCTCCTCCTCCTTCTTTTTTTCTGAGACAGGGTTTCTTTGTATAGCCCTAGAATTCACTCTGTAGATCAGGCTGGCTTCGAACTCACAGATCTGCCTTCCTCTGCCTCCCGAGTGCTGTGATTAAAGGTATATAACTCTATGCCTGACTTGGAAATAAGGGATTCTTAAATATGCTAATCTACTGGGCATTGTCAGAAGGCCAACCATGACTCAAATAGATGCTGTGGACTTTGCAGGTGGTGATATCTATAGTTTCACTAATTTAATAAAAGATGGTGTTTGTAATGTTTGGAAGTATATTCCAGGAACCCTTTTTTTATCTAAGTAAAAATGTAGCCCCAGAAATAAAATGGTATGAAAGGAAGAGAATTTAAGCCTCTCTGTAATCATATGTTGAAGATAACTTAAAAAAATCATGTCACTTTCTCCATGAATTTTGCTTTGTTATAAATGCAGGGCCTCTCTATTAAGTTACCTCAAATGCAGTAGCTTATGATGACAAGAATTAGCAGTGTCACAGGTCAGGAGAAATGGTTTGAAATCGGGGCGCAGGCTACTTTATTTTTGAAGGCCCTAGTGGGTACTCTTTCCTTGCCTGTTCAGGTTCAGGTGGCTGTGCGGGTTCCTGGCCTGTGGGTATGCAGTGCTACTGTCTAGCCAGCCTTCACAAGCCCTTCTCTATGTCTGTATGTCTTTTTCTTTCTGACTAGGATCTTATTGGTGGATAGGGTCGACCACCCAATGCATATCACCTCATCTTGATCCTGTGCTTAGTCATATCTGTAAAGACTTTGTTGAAAATGAGGTCACTTTGTAAAGGGCAGCATCATGTTGTGAAGAGAGAGAAGAATTTTGGATGGGTACTATTAACCACTTCACAAAATTATACTGCTTTCTCCTCCCCACCCCACTCCCACCCCCACCCCTTTGAGACAGGCTCTTGCGTATCCTGGGCTAGTTTCAGATTGACTGTGTAACTGAAGATGACTTTGAAAGTCTTGTCTTCCTGTCAGCTCCACCATGCCCAGTTCATGTGATGTTGGAGATAGAGTCTGGTGCTTTGTGCATACAACAGTAGTACAATCATTCTATGAATTGAACCCCAAGTTATACACGCTTTCTTGTGAGTGGCTAACAAGAACAACTTAATTACATGCTAACAGACAAGAACCTATTATTGATCATATTAGTTTGTGCTCCTATTTCTTAGCTTTACTTATAGAACTGAGACCTAATTATTTATTCTATTAATTCTCCTCTTTCCACCCTTCCACCAACCTTTGCAAGTGTTGGGATCCAACCCAGGGCATGTTAGACAAGTGCTCCACCACTGGAGTATAATCCCCCTCCTCTTCCACTTATCTATGCCACTCAACCATGATTTGGTTCCCAGCACCTACACAACCCCTAACAGTGAGTCTGTAACTCCAGTTCCTTTGGATCCAATGTCTTCCTCTGGCCTCTGTGGGCATAGCATGTGCATAGTATACAGGTGTAACATGCAGGCAAAACACCCAGACATGAGAAATAAAACTAAAGATGTAAAATGTTGAATCTCACTTGCAAGAACATTTTAGGAGTACATTTGCAATTCATACATCACATGGACGATCACTGCAGAGAGGAGGGACAGAGAGTGACTCTGGCTCATTGAGGAAAGGTCACAGGGAGGCATGAAAGAGCACAATGTAGTTTTGAACTTGATACTGCTGGCTACTTAGGTAAATAGGCTGCCTTGTGATTTACTGAACTAGCTGAGCCAAGAGGGCTCTTGTAGTTCTGTTCTGAGTTACTGCCCCAGCGTACTGGTAATGTTTCACATCCAGGCTCTCCGTGTCTTAACTTCTTCTGGCCAGAGACCTCATTTTCAATTTCCTTCAGGTCATAGGAAGTAGTGAAGTGACACAAAATAGCGAGGAGGACTTCAATTTGGTTATGCTGAGCCGGGTGCTGGAAGCAAAGAAGCATAGAACATCCACACCATGCAGCAAGGGCTGCAGCTGGCATCCAGTACACACAGAACATCCACACCATGCAGCAAGGGCTGCAGCTGGCACCCAGTACACATAGAGCATCCATACCATGCAGCAAGGGCTGCAGCTGGCACCCAGTACACACAGAACATCCACACCGTGCAGCAAGGGCTGCAGCTGGCACCCAGTACGCACAGAACATCCACACCGTGCAGCAAGGGCTGCAGCTGGCACCCAGTACACACAGAACATCCACACCATGCAGCAAGGGCTGCAGCTGGCACCCAATACACACAGAACATCCACACCGTGCAGCAAGGGCTGCAGCTGGCACCCAGTACACATAGAACATCCACACCGTGCAGCAAGGGCTGCAGCTGGCACCCAGTACACACAGAACATCCACACCGTGCAGCAAGGGCTGCAGCTGGCACCCAGTACACACAGAACATCCACACCGTGCAGAAAGGGCTGCAACTGGCACCCAGCGCACAGGCAGCCAGATTGGGTTTGTGAGTCAGTTTCCTGCATCCTGTGGTGTCCAGAGGAAAACCTGCCAGCAGCAGCTGGGCCTGTGAACAATGGTCACTTCCTGCCGTCAGTGTATGTGGGGAGGGACCCCAAGGGCCACACAGGGTTCAGGTGGAGCTCTCAGAGTCCCTTGGAATCAGCATTTATAGACTATTTCTTTTCTTTTCTTTAGAATCGATGATGGATACTTTGTCAAGGTGAGTTTACCTTTCCATTGTAAGTGAAGAGATTAAATGACCCAGTTGTGCCACAATGGTTAGAAACTCGCACTAATACTGACTTTATTTCGTCATCTGGAAAACTGGTAATGTCATAGAAATGTGACATAGCTCACGTTTCTATACTAATACATTTACTCATAGCATTTGTAGTCTAGTAAGGATAGTGAACATGTACATGGGATATATACTATTTGGTATATGAATGTTTCATACATATTCACGGATTTGTGTGTGTTCAGCTTTGTGGAGAGTTTAATATCCTAATGTTTAATATTAATTACAAGTTAGTATGTGATTGTTCCACATCAGAGAAGAGAGGAGAGCATGTGACCAAAGAGGAACAGGGAGGACAAGGTTAGTGGTAACCAGCAGCGAACAGTTAACCTGAATCCAGTGATTTCTGTGCTGTTGGTCACATAAAGAGCCACATCTACTGCAATGGAAAACACCGGGAGATACACACACACGGGGCTCTGTGTCCCAGGGCTGCACCAGACAGGATGAACAGAGACTGCTGACCCTGGGCTTCCCTCTCTTTCTAGAGGATCCTGGGCTGGTTCCTGGTGTGAAATAATGGACAGATAGGGAGGTGTCAGCAGCCGGGCCAGAAAGCTGGGATTGGGTAGTGGCTTCCTGTAGTAACAGGCGCTGGCTGGCTGCCCCGCGCTCTCTGGCTGCTTTGGAGGTGGGTGGGAGACAGCTGTGCCTAGCACTGCAGGCCACATCGGCTCCCAGAACACCAGCCCCTCCATGGAACTGCGGGAGAATGTTCTGCCTGAAAGGTGAGGAGGTTTTGGGAGAACTGTCATTTGAGCTATAGGGTCCACTGCGATTAGAATTTGAGGGAGTTTAGTAAGTATGAAAGTAAAAAAGTCATTGTTCTTTTTTCTTTCTTTCTTTCTTCTTTTTTTTTTTTTGGTTCCAAGCAGGAAGAAAGATCTCCTGCTGGAAAGATGGAATTCTTTCAGGCAGAAAAATTTCTCCGTCTCATTGTGTTTTGTATGCATTATTCTGTCATAAACGCAAGTGGTTAAAAGTTGAAGATAAAGAGTTGTCTTTTTTTAATAAGTTCCATAATGTAAGATTTGTTTAGTGCTGTACTGTGAGTCCTAGAGGAGACATTCTTTTTCATGTTAGGAATCATTCCTGCATAGAATTACAATAGAGTAGAAGTGTGTGCGGGGTGGAATTCCATTGCTTCCAGTCTTAGTGCATGAACTCAGAAATTAAACCAGTTTTACTGAAGAAGGTATGTCTTGTTCTGGCCGCATGTGAGTTATGGCTTCCTAAGTATTCTAACACAACTAGTAATAACTGAGCATTTGTGGTGATTCTTGGGTAATGGGTGATTTTCTTTGTTAGACAATTATTGTATCCTTGAAGTGTGTCTTCCAGCTCTTGTCACAATCTCAAGACCTTCGGTTGAGTGGTGATGTGCTTTGTGAGACTATCGAAATGAGGGAGCTAGGATGACTTTCCTTGGAACTGAAGCAGGCTATGATGTTCACATCTTTCTGTGCATATAATGCTGGTGATGGTAAACTCGTGACAGCCTTTCATTTTTGTGAAAGAATGTGCTCCTGGCTTGTTTGCTCTGTAGGCCACTCCTTTGTTCTTAGACTGTTGATGGGGTAGAGACGTGGGTTGTGGGGTTTCTGTCTTTGTGGTGTTCAGCTTAATTTTGACCCCTTAAAACTCACCAGAGTCTTCTATGTTCTACTTTAAGTTGGAGATGTTTGTCGGTATACCAGGTACAGAGTTGACCAAACATTCTATCTATCTATCTATCTATCTATCTATCTATCTATCTATCTATCTATCTATTTATTTATTTATTAAACATTTATTTATTTATTTATTTATTTATTTATTTATTTATTTATTTATTTATTAAACATGGTGTCTCTGTGGCTGACCTGATACTCTGTAGACCAGGCTGGCCTCGAACTCCAAGATCCACCTGCCTCTGCCTCCTGGGTGCTAGGATTAAAGCCGTGTGCTGCCACTGCCCATCCTTGATTAATTCTCACAATAAAGAGTTGTAATGGATTTCTTGGGAGACTTAGTCTGAATGAATTTGAATATTTCTAAAAAGTAATTTTTGATAAAAAGGATTATGAACTCTGGTAAAATTGCTTCCTTTAAACTTTTATCTTTGGGGGGAAAAGGTGTAGGAAGTCAGCAATATTATTGGATAGAAGAACATGCTGCCTTGGTGTAATTTCCACAGGGCAACTAACGTCATTATGATAGTTAAGGATTTGCAGTTGAATGCAGGTGTGATATGCCTTGAATGCCTTTGAGTATGACTTCTAGAACCTCAACGTATTTTTTCCTCCTCCCATAACAACAGATTTACTTTATTAGAGAACTGATCAATATACCAGACTCAGTATCAGAGCCAACTTAGTATCGGTTCAAGACTTGAGTATGGCATACAGTGACAACTAAGTGCTTTGATGTTGAAGTCTGTGTGTGTGTGTGTGTGTGATTTGCCTGAAGAGTGAATAAGCCCCCTTTTGGATCTCTAGTCATCAAACTACATTGGTAATCCACACTATTCCAGTGATTTATAGCCTGCTGATGCGCAGTAATGCACTACAGATAGCTATTGGTGTTCCTAGTGGGATAAACCCACCACAAAGGAGGATTAAACACGGGAAGAGAAGGATCACTTGTTGGTGGCTGGTGTTCTCACTTTGGGAAGGGCAGTGCTTTCAATAATTGGTTTATTTCTATTGCTAGCTCTTGACCTGGAGGTATTGAGTATGTAATTGTGATTAACTTTGACTTTAAATGAAACATGATTGCTTTTTTTGTTGTTGTTGTTGTTTAAACCATGTTCCTGTGTATTTCTCATAATTGCTAAAAGAAAGCATTCTAATCAGATAGCCTCCCTTCCACACTGACGCAGTTTTCCTTTTCTTGAGGCTGTTTCCCACCCCCACCCCCTTGCCTTTCTCTCAATTTTGTGCTGGTAAATGTCTCTATAGAAGAACTTGCCTTTGCCGCTACTATTACTAGACTAGCATAGAGTTGTTCTAGATCAATGAAACTGATAGATTCTTTAGTAAAGTGATAGTAAAGTTTGCTATCACCACTGAAGTATCTCAGTATATCCACCCCACCCAAATTAATTTGTCTGAGCAACATCTGAGTTCCTACTCTCTGGGGAAGTTCTGCCAAGGCCCCTGTGATGAACAAATACACTGCGTAACTAACATTCCTGCACTATCTGGTCAATGACCCATCAAGGTCCAAGAGAGAAGTTTCTAGCTGATCTAACGATGTAACTAATGACAAGCTACCAGTTTATCTAGTAAGTGTATAGTCACAGATGACTGTCTTAAAAAACAAGAAATAAATATTTACCACCAAAATCACAAGGGATACCAATTATCTGTAAAATGGTTAAAAAAAACCCAGAATTTTATTAAATATGGTACACTAACTTTCATCTTTATAAATATTATCTCTAAGTGCATTTCCTATGTGGGGCGCATGTTTTAAAAATATTCTAGTCCATCACAGACTGATATCTCATAAACATTCACTCATGCATTATGTGATAGCACTACAATATCACACACTTGGTTTTTGGATTTTAGCAAAGTATTGTCCTTGTAGTGCTGGTAGCAGAAAAACCTGTATTAATTTTTTAGCCAGAAATATGAAACCAAGGTATATTGTCTTGGCATGTAGCACTTCTACCCATTTGAGACATTCTCTGTGGGAAAGAAGAGAAGGGGGATCATAGTGCTCAAGAAGCTAAGGGAACTTTCAGAGCTTAGGAACCACAGAAAATACAAGATTTAGCAGGGGTAAAGTTGGTAAAGTGCATGCTTTGCAAATGCAAGGTCCTGGGTTTGGATTCCTGGAACCCTTGTAAATCCGGATGCTGTCCTGCAAGACTATAATCTCAGTCTTCCTAAGGCCTGATGGCTTGGGGTCAGGGGGCTGGGGCTGGAAAGAGGAGAATCCCTGGAAGTTTACAGACAAGTTAGTCTGTCCCATGTAGTGACAATACGAGAAACTTGTCTCAAGAAAGGTGCTAAGTGCAGAGTAGCAACTGAGGTTGTCCTTTGACCTCCACACACGAGCTCTGCACATACCCACATGCACATATGCTCTTTTGTCACACACACACACACACACACCACAAAATTCAAGGTTCAGAAGGCCTCTCCTCAAGGTTATATGTGTATGTGCCTGTGCACTAAGCAAGCCTGCACGTGTGTGAGTGTGCGTGCGTGCGTGCATGTTTGTGTGTGTGTGTGTGTGTGTGTGTGTGTGTGTGTGTATAACTATTATTGGGGAAGAGGAGACTCCCTGGTGGAGTTACCTGTAAGGCAAGCTGGGCAGAAAGCTGCAACTAAGGATGTAGCTTTTGTGAACTGTCGTCCATGCTAGAATGGACTTTTCAGTGATACAGCTGGTTTAGAGTCACCAGGCTCCTGTAGGCAGTCCCAGTAACCGGTCCACCAAGTTAGACTTAGGTAGAATTACTTCTTTGGTTTGTCATCAGTCCCCTTTCTGGGCTGAATGTGAGCATCTCCCCAATAAAGCATATAACATGGTTCTAGGAGAGAATCTTTTCCTGACTGGTGGACCTGAAGATACCATTTATTTTAACACTGGATTTTGCCTGTTTTCAGGAGGCCTTCTCTGTATGGTACTCAGTGGTTTTTGTATTGGGTGGATGTCCGTTAATTAAGGCCTACTGTAATCTTACATCTAGCTTCATTTTCACTGAATATACCTGCAAGAACCTGTTTCCAGATAGAGTCCTGCCTTGAAGTTCTGGTGGATGTGAATTCTGAGAGGACACCATAGAAGCCAGCTAAACAGAACATGCATTAAACTCTGTAAACTGAGGTTGCTTTCTGAGAGATATGCTAGAGGTTTGCTGTGATTGCCCAACACAGATGCCTGGAGGATGCTTGTAAAAGCTGACAGTGAATGTTTAAGGCCAGTTTGTACATAGATGGATTGGAGATCTACTCAAGTCCGGCCATGCAAAATGAAAAAGTTGGCTCTTTAAATCCATTGAACGATTCTGTTTCCTTCATGAACTTTTATCCTGTTGAGAAGGGGAAAACAAAACTGAACTTAAGTTCGCTGCTGTCAGCTCAGTGCGAGCCAAACTTTAAACAATTGCATTAGATAGCTCAGGCCGTTGGATGATTCACTTTTCACAATTCTCTTGTTTATGTTATTCTAGAGTTACAAAAGTAATTTCAGTATGTTAAAAATGATGTTGATTTGGGAAGGATAAATGCAGACTGGCCTAAAGATCAATTCAGTATGTAAGGTATGCTGTGGGCTTAAGTAGTTGAATTTTATAGTAGCTTTTCCCTGGTTCTTAATTTTTTTTTTTAAACATGGATTTTAAAACAGGAACTGATGTGGGGCTGGGTTCTTTTCTTCTCAGCATTAATGTGTCTTCCAAGATCTAGAAAGTTAGTTTGATGGAGTGGGACAGTTATGAGCTCTGTGCAGTTGGGTGTGTCCCAGCTGCCTACATGCTCCACATGATAGAAGCTTGCCTGTGCTCTTTTCTGCTTCACAAGTTACGGATTTAGGAAAGCCTCTGGTTGTCTAATAATAGCAGAGAGTTATGTTAGAGAGCAAGAGAACAGTCGTGAACCATTTCAGGCATGTGCTGCTACTCCTTCGAGGGTAGCTCTCGTGGGAACCGGCTCCGATTCCTTCCTAGATGGGCTCCCTGGGATGCAGCACAGGCCCCTTTCCAGTTGTCTTATGTATGTTGTGTATGCAGAAGAATTCCTTACATTCTTTTCTTGGCAGCATTTGGAAACCAATGTCAAGAATCAGAAACAGATTTGTTTGTTCTGTGCTGGAACAAGTGCATTTCTCAAGTGTGCTAACAAGCAGCCATTTGCTTTGGAAGGTCCCTTGACACCCCCACCCCTTTGTTTGAGACAGTCTCACTGTGATGGCCTGAAACTCAAATTCCTCCTGCCCTGCCTCCTCCTGGGGGTTGGGATTTTAGGTGAGCACTGTACCCAGCCCTTTCTTCAATCCAGTAATGAGCCATCAAGCAGGCATTAAGCAAAATGCCTATTGTTTTCTTCATTGGTTCTTAGCCTCATTTGAAGGCAGGAAAAGCAAAGCAACACTGGGAATATCACTTCTGTGGGATTCTGGGCACTTTACTATCACACATTCAGAATTCGGGTGTTATATAAACTAGCAGCATCTCTGGATGCTTTAGAGCATCTCAAAGTGACTCTCATTCTTTCACTCATTTAAAAACTGCCTCTGATTGGCAGCCAGCAATCTGTGTCTACCAAAGGGAATTCTTCACACCAGTAATTTAAATGAACACTTTTAATAAATACTCTCGTATGATCTCACTTAACATGTTTAAAAACTTATTTATTTTATTTATATGAATACACTGTCGCTGTCTTCAGACACACCAGAAGAGGGCACTGGATCCCATTACAGATGGTAGTGAGCCACCATGTGGTTGCTGGGAGTTGAACTCAGGACCTTTGGAAGAGCAGTCAGTGCTCTTAACTGCTGAGCCATCTCTCCAGCCATGATCTCACATTTCTAATACTGGAGAGAAGCAGGTAATTCACAAAGAGCCATATCCATTCTTGTTAATGTGATGGTTACAGGGCAAGATTGGTTCCCTCACTAAGCAGAATGTACAGTGGGATGATCTAGGAAGTGCTACCCATAGGGCTGGAAGAGCAGTAGCTGGTTTTGCTGCATGCACAGAGTGCACAGGCCTTGAGATCTTTCCATCTCTCTGTGCAAAGATAAAGCTGTGGATCTTTTGGGGAACCAAAGCAAGTGACTTGAGTGACTGAAAGCCTTGGCAAAGCCATGCTGCACTTTGCCTTCCTCACAGTGTGGATGGAGTAGGGGCCCTGAATTAACTCCTAATGCCACTTCCTTGGTGATGGAGTTATAGATGTCACACCCATTCAGTCTTTGCCACACTGTGTATAGAACCTAGGGCCTGTGAGTGCCAGGCAGACATCTGATCAAGGTAGCTATATCCGTATCTCTATTTTAACTTGTGCTTGTTTCGTTTCTTTGCTGATTTTCATGTCTCTCTGATGTTTTTTGAATTCCTTTCTTAGCTATCTTTCTCTCTTACAGTCTGTATTAATTATTTTTCTTATTGCCGTGACAAAATACCTTTTGACTTGTAGTTTAAAAAAGGGTATAGAAAAGGCCCAGAGGAAGGAGTCTAAGGTGGCTAGTCACATAGCTACAGAAAATACACAGTGGACCAGAAAGTGGGACCTTGATATAAAACCTTAAGCTCTGCCTCCAAATGACTCGCATGTTCAGAGAGATTCCATCTCCTAAAGGTCCCACAGCCTTTCCAGAACAGTTCCATCATCTGGGGACATATGAGCTACAGACGCTTCATATCCACATGACCACACAGACAGAGCTGCTGGTTATACCTGTGTCCCGCTGGACCAATGCATGATTAGTAATCTAAGTGTGTCTCAGTAAAGGTGATAGGGGAGGGGCTAAGGTGATTGGAGCCGTGTGACCAAGACCATCGTGCTATGGCTGAGGGCTGGGTACAGAGGCATTCAGGGATCTGTAGTGTACCATTCTGAACAGCATTACTCAAACAGAATTAATGCTGACACAGTCTAAAAGTCTTTAAGCGCCAGGCAGTGGTGGCGCACGCCTTTAATCCCAGCACTTGGGAGGCAGAGGCAGGTGGATTTCTGAGTTCGAAGCCAGCCTGGTCTACAGAGTGAGTTCCAGGACAGCCAGGGCTACACAGACAAAAAAGTCTTTAAGCAATAGATCTGGCATAGTTAAACAGTTTGGCAAGATGTGATTTTGAGGGTATAAGAAATAGGTGTAAACTGAAAGATGTAAACTTTATAAGATTATATTATAGTGGTTAAAGTTAAGATCTACTTGTTGTAAATTAGCTACACCCAACAAGAAACTGTCTGTTGTGATGTCACCAGTGTTCACCTCCTGTCTAGTGACTACCTATCATTATCCGTTTTTATTAACCTAGGTTGAGTCTAGACTTTCTCCTTGGTATCTCTTACTACTAAAATATGGTCAATCTCGAGAACAATCAAAACAAAAGGATGAGCTAATGTAGCATTGGGTTGAGTAGGGGTAAGTGGGTGTAGGAGGAAAGATATGGGCGTGTTCGTGGACACGTTTTCTCTTGAGTACTTTCTGTGGAAAAGACCTGACCAGCACACAGTAAGCTGTTAGGAGTGGTGAATTGTGATGTCATGGACCTGAATTTATATTTATGAAGAAAGTCATTTTCCCAAAGACTCCGTACTTGTTCCAGTGGGAAAAAAACCCCACAAGGCAGAACTTTGAAACACATTAGGAAAGCAATCTTCTCTTGTGATGGATAGAGGCCGTGGATCCCTTACTGTTTTATTTCATTGAGCAACAGTCTACTGACAGCTTTGTTTGTTGCCACTTAAACTTTTAAACCAAAGTTATAACAAATAGGTCTTGGTGTGGCGGCTTAAGCCTGTAATCTTGGGACCAGGGAGGTTGAGCCAGGAAAGTTCTAGATTCTAAGAGGGCTGAGAGTTACAAAGTGAATTCCTGGCCAGCCTGAAGGATCCAGGCCCAAACAGTAAAGTTGTGACAGGCAGTTAGTTATTGGGAGGACAAGCAGAAGCAGGTCGTCTTGAGAGAGAGAAGGTGTAGGGTGCAGAGGAGCCTCCTGGGAGCCTTACCAGCATTGCTCGGGAAGGGGGAGAGGTGACTAGGGAGGCTGCATTATATTAGAAGCTGAGATTAGTGACTTTCCTGTCATCCTGTCACTTTTGGAAAACTAGAAAAGGGATCCAGCAGGTGATGGTTACAAGTGAAGGCATGGTAGGAGAAAATGGAGTATGTAGAAACACATACATAAGTATCCAGGGACAGTGACACTTTATCCTGCCTTCCAAAGCCATGTCCTAGCAGGTTACACTTTTTCCTTTGAACAGACCCTTGTCTAATTTTAATGGACAAAAGACATTCTGGTCCATCCTTTCTGGATATGTAGTAGAGTAGCAGAATATCTAATATTTTATGCATGAAAGCCTAGTCCCAGGAGAGCTCATTTTTATATATCTAGATATATTATCCAGAATGTGTTATCAATCTTGAAACACCTGAAATTCATCAAATTTAACACAAACACTTTGATAAAATGTTGGGTATGAATGCTAACATTCATTTATACAACTCATTTATTACTAATATTGATGAACCATCACCATGTGCCAAGTACCATCCTTCCTCCTTCAGGAAGGCCTTCTGACACGTCCACTCCCTGGCCTGTATCTCCTTAGGCCCTAAGACTTCAGACACATCCACCCCCTGGCCTATATCTCCTTAGGCCCTAAGACTACAGACTGCTTTCTTGTCCATCCTAGAGGTGCATCTGCTCATACCAGTGCTTGGGGATTCTTCCTTCACCAAGACTGACTTTGGAGCAAAGTAAAGGAAGAGTCTTTTAAAAAGGGTTCCTTGCTAATCATGACCCAGATATCTTAAAAAAGGATTAACCTCCATTAGTGAAGAGTCTTGAGGAAATCTCAAGTTTGTTCTTTATCAGACGAGTTTAACTCTTTGAGGGAAAAGTTCCTAAGCTTCTGTCTATCTAATATAACACTGAAGATGCAATAATAGTTTATATGGAAATCGGGCATTTTTATATAAAGTATACAATAGTTTTATTTAAGCTTGACCCAGATATTCTAAAAAGTTGTTGATTAGACCCACTTTGGACTTGTGAAAGTAAAGACCGTTGTGTGACATCATGTGCAGATCCGGTGTTTCCATTGCAGCATATTTAGACCAGCCTTTACAGAATTTTCTGGACGCTGAGTTGTATAAGTACATCCAGATGAAGAAAAAGCCTCACAAGTTGAATATCCTGGCAGAGGAGTGTGAAAGTGGAACAATACTCTGAAATGCATGTAAGCTGGAAGCGTCTCCTGCTGGTTCTCTCACTGCTCCAAAGGAAGCGTTTGCTGCCACAGCAACTGAAACAAAACCTTTCATTTTTGGAAATGTTTCCTGGCAGAACAAATACTTGATAAAAATTTAAAGCGAGATTTGGAATGCTCAGATGGTGCCTTTTATAAAAAGTGTTTTATTTTATTTTATTTTTTTTTTTTACAAAATCTCTCCCAGCCAGATGAGAGGAGTGTGCGGGTGGATCGTTTAATTCTTCCCTATACAGGCTGGTGCAATGCTGAGGGCTGCTAATGAGCACTTCTTGACCTGGGGGTTATTTTCTGTATTGCTTTTGTGGATAACTGCCAGTCTGCCTTGCATTTGAGAAAAATGGCGAGTGAGCTTTAACGTTGGAAAATCACAATGTATGTTTAAAACAGTAGGTTGAACATCCTCAACAGAAAAACCACAAGTCTGGTGTGTTTACAGACCTAAAACAGTGCTACAAGTGGAAAACTCCACATGTCTTCATTGGCTTGGCTCCAGTCAAAAACACTGGTGGCACCCCGAATCCTGTACTATTACCTTTAGGCTACATATGTACAGGTATACGTGAACAGCTGAGCTTTTTGCTTAGACTTGGGGCATACCCCAAGATGTCTCATTTCTTATTATACCACCAGCCCTGGCTTTCAAAAGCTAAAAATAAAATAAAATCTGAGCTGCTTTTGATCCTGAGCATCGTGGGACCAAAACCTGTCACATATATGAGGAGATGACATTAGTGTGTATCTCTGAAATCACAGCATTTATAAATTCTGTAAGGGTTGGATACTCCCAGCAAGTCAAATATAAAATATCAGCTTGATTTTTGTCATTAGCTTTAGGGTTGAGTTGGCAAGGCCAGTTCCTCTCGTGACAATTTTGAGTTAGCTTTCTTATGCCCATGATACAAGTTGTCTTTTCTGCTGCTCAAGATAATGCTGTTGCTGTGGCAGATATTATTGGTCTTTTTCTCCTTTTCTGACTTAGGATACCAATCTTCCTGAGGATAGGGCGTCATAGTTGTTCCCTAGAGCTCATTTATCTCCATGAAACTGTAGGATGGATCCGGTGTTGGAATGTTATCTGAAAGAAGATAAGGTTTCTATTAGCTGGGAGGGGGCTGGAGCCCCTAAAACAGATGGGGTTGAGCTGGTATGTAATATGCCCAAGATTTCTCCAGCCTTCTCATCTGATATCATCCTTTTCTTTAAGTTTTCCCCTTTCAGTTCTGGAAAGTGACTTTCAAGTTCTGTGCCTCATAATGAACAGCCCTGAGGTCCAAGTCAAGGACCCTGAGTGGTCAAGAATTGGGTCAGGCTATATAGATAGCTGCTCTGTAGAGAAATGAGAAGCAAACTGTCATTGTGGGAGGGGAGTGGTACAGGGTGTGTCAAGTTAAGTGGGAGGTGGTGGTTCAGGGTGTGACAAGTTAAGGGGTTTCTAGTCAGGATGGAAAGGCCTGTGCTTAGATAGTCCAGTAGCTCCACAGTTTGTACCTGCACTCTGCACTCCTTCGAAGTTCCAGGGTAGCCAGCCAACTCCTCCGCATAGCTGCCTCTTCACTCATGATAAAGGATTCTGGTGCCCAGTTCTCTATTATGGCAGTGCCAGTCGCAGACCAAAGCTAAGCCATAGGCGGACTGCAGAGCTTTCTACCTCAGAACTTGGCTGCATCTGATCCTACAGTATGGAAGAGAAGAACAGGGGTTCTCTGCCAGAACTGCAGTCCCAAGTGAGCCATGTTCTTGCCTGGTGCTCGTGGAAGGTATGTCTTTAAAGTGACTTCATATTTTCCTAAAATGTGAGAGGACAAAAA
>NW_022196902.1:10612579-10659125 GCF_008632895.1 Mastomys coucha
AAAAAAACACTCCACTTCATCCCGTTTTATTGTGGAGAGTAACAGTCTAAATGCAAAATGCAGCTACAGAGATTTCCCTTTAGGCTTTATTAACTTAGTTTAATAGAATTCGTGTTGGAGTCTTGAAAGTTTAATTCAAGTGGCTTTATCGATGGCGATCCAGTTAGGACAAACAATAGGGGTGTGTGTGTATGTCTAAATTAGAAAACAAACTTTTAAATGCTTAATAGCAAATAGGCCATCAGGTTCAGGTTGGTTTGTGTTCAGGTAAGAAAAGTCCTCTCATGGGCAGGACAGGACATGATGACTGTTTCTTCACTGGCAGCATTTAGATGGCTCCACCTTGGTTCACAGAGTAGGATTCCTGTGTTCTGTGGGACAGAGGCTACTTTATGCTGTATAGACGTACTGAGGAACTTTGGTGTCCCTAGCACGATTTGAGTAGGTTCCTCTGGGGCTTAGCTCATTAACTGAACCAAGAAAGGTCTCTATGAATACTTGCCCATTAAAGGAATGGCATATTTAAAAAGATATTAACCATTGCTTTCTATGAACATAACTTTTTTGAAGCTAGAGTTAAATATAAAAGCAGGCTTACTATTCTCAACAGGACTGAAAGTACATAAAGCAATAAGGAAAACGAGAAGCCCTGTCCTTTCTCTGTAACTTTTGTTGTTATTGTTGTTTTGTGAGTCTTATGTTCTAGAACAACCCAGTAGAAAAATCTAGTGAAGCCTGGGAGAGTGGCACACAAATGTAATCCCAGGGTTTGGGAGGTAGAGGTGGGGGATCAAGAATTTTGTCATAATCGGGCAGTGGTGGCGCACACCTTTAATCCTAGTACTTGTGAAGCAGAGGCAGGCAGATTTCTGAGTTCGAGGCCAGCCAAGGCTAGACAGAGATACCCTGTCTTGAAAAACAAGAAGAAAAAAAAGTTGTCATCCTTGGCTATGTAGGGAGTTTAAGGCCAACTTTGGCTTCAGGAGAATCTGGAGGGAAGGAAAGAAAGGAGGGAGGGAGGGAGAGAGAGAACAGAGAAACAGATTAATCACTAATTACTGGAATCATAGTTACAGGAAGAAGAGCTGGTAAGAGAGTCAAGGAAAGATAGATTAATGTGTTTCTAGGAATTCTGGTGTTTGAGCAAAGGAGCCTAGGCTTTGTGGTGATGGTAGAGACATGACCCAGGTCTGTACCTGGTCTTTGAAGAGCCTGTTTAATGAATAGGCAATTGTTCTCATGAAATAATCACTTAAATATGAAATATTTTCATATAATTTCTATTTGAAATTATTCACTATTTATTATAGCCTTATTTCACTTGCTCTTCTGTCCCTTGTTCTATGTTTTTAGATCTACTGGATACTTTTGTAGGGCTCCACGCTAGGCACATCTTTTTGTTTTTTTGGTTTTTGTTTTCATTGTAACATTTATTCTCTGTTTTCCTCTCTAAAAGCATCTATAACCTGACTGTGGCCATTTCTGTCTGCATTGGGTACCAAGCAGATGAACTGTAAATTATGCAGCACCCATCTCAGAGAGCACCTAGAGGTTCTCTTTTTATATCTAGTAAGTACCTGGGTGCTTAGTTGTAATAGGCCCCTTATTTTTCTTCTTTCCCCCTTTCCTGTGGACATTAAAAAATATAGGTTCTATTTATAGCTTTTGTCTTAAAACTAGATCTTTTTTAATGCCCAATTGAGCTCTTACGTAGTCATAAAAGGCTTTTCGTTTGTCATGGTGGTATACTTCTATAATCCTAGTACTCAGAGGCAGAGGAAGATTATGAGTTCAAGGCCACTCTGGGATACATAGTACATAGGATAGCCTTGTCTCAACTAACACTCTCTCTCTCTCTCTCTTTCTCTGTCTCTCTCTGTCTCTGTCTGTCTCTGTCTCTCTCTCTCTGTCTCTCTCTGTCTCTCTGTCTCTGTCTCTGTCTCTGTCTCTGTCTCTCTCTCTCTCTCTCTCTCTCTCTCTCTCTCTCTCCCCTAACATTAAAGACGAGCCTAGGAGCATCTCTGATATTGTACACTTTAGAGCATCTCTGACATTGTACACTTTAGAGCATCTCTGATATTGTACACTTTTCATGTGATGCAGAAGACGTTTAACCTAAGAGTCCGATCTAGCTTAGCACTTACTGATGTTGCAGGAGCGACTTAACTAGTCATAGCTGTATCTCTTTTCAACAAAAGAGAGATAACTGTCCTGCTTAGCCCATGGAATGATTTAAAAGACAGAATCCATATCTCCCCTCATTCTGCAAGTCACCACTGCCTTAAGTTGTGATTCTCAGCCTATGCCTTTGTTGCTGAACAGAGATTCCTTATCCAGTCTAGATTCATTACCTAGATCCTGCAAAGTCTCTTCTAAGGGGAACAGGAGAAAACAATGTATTTCTTTTCTGGTTAAAAGTCTTCAGCTCTGAGCCACTGCCACTCCATATCCTTAGGATAAAGTATAAGTTTATCCCTGACATGGAGAGGCTTTTGGGGCATGCTTGCTCATCCCCACTCCAGTTCCATCTACTAACCTTCTGCCTTGTCCCTGTGCCTAGCAGGACCTTGGCATTTGGATGGGGCTTGGAGGGCCCGTTTCAGATGGCTCTTCCTCATGAAGGCTGTCTCCTTGTCATAGTCCTTAAGAACCTAGAGTGCAGGCTATCTGAATTTCTCACTAGGCTCATTGCCAAGTTTCACATGTGTATTGGCTGGATCAATTAATTATTAATTGAAAAATCACTAAAAATATAAAGGAGAATGTTGGCATATCATCTGGCTTAGTATTGGAAGTGAAATAGGAAACATTAACGTACACCCTCATAGAAGTTACCAGCTAGTCACACCAGCTAGTAACACCAGCAAAGCCATCACTCCTTACTTTCTCTGTAAATAATTTCTTGTGAAGAAGATTAACAAAGACTTCCAAGTTAAATTATGTACTTCAGAAAGAAGATTCTAGGCTAGAAAGGGGAAAAAAAATCCTAAAATTACTGGAATTTTTTTTCCCCTGGAAAATTTTGTTTGGGATACTACCATCCAAATCCAGGTGTTCAAGACTAAGTGTATAAGATTTATTACCTAGAATGGTGATGTAGATAAATCACTGAATGGTTGACTAATATCCTAGTTAAGTCTGTTGTAAGAAACTTTCATAGACTGGTTGATTTACAAACAACTATTGCTTTTGGTTCTGTAGGGTGGAAGTCTGAAATCGGGGTGCCAGTGTGGGGGTCTCCAGAGGTTCTTTTTCAGGGTTGTAGGCTGCAACCTCTTTACTTCCACATAAGTGAGAGAACTCATCGATGCCCTGTTTACGAAGGCTCCCCCCTCTGACCTAACTACCTCCTAATATGGTCCTATTGTTTCCTATTTCACTTCCAATACTAAGCCAGATGATATGCCATCACTTTAGGGATTAAAGTTTCAGTGTGGGAATTTGGGAGGAGACAGGCTTTGATTCCATTTCCATGCAATTGATTTGTTAAATCAGATGATCTGTACGTATTCTCTTGAATCGATGAATATGAATAATAGAACATTTCTTATTCCTCTGTGTCCGTTGCAATGGGTAACATTTTTGGCCACCATAATCTTTTGTCTTTTGATATCATGCCTTGTTAGCATGGTAGACTGTATGGTAAAAAGAGACTTTGCAGATGTAAGAGCAACTTTACAAGTGAGCGATTAGCTGGGATTACCCAGGCCGACCTGATGTAGTCACAGGAACACTTAAAAAGTAGAGTTACCTCCGCTGATGACATAAGGGAGAGCTTAGAGATTGAGTATGAGAAAGAGCCAGCTGATGCTTGAAGGAGCTGGGCACTAGGAAATCAGGATAAGGGTTCTGCTACCAACCTGAATATACAGTGGGATAGCTCCTTTTTCATGGCTCCCAGGTTGAGGCCTATCCTTCCCACTCCTTTTGCTTTAGGCCTGTAAGACTACCCACAATCCCAACCAAGCCAGTGGATCACCACTTTACTGGAATGTGGATGATAAAGGGATATTACTTCCAGCTGGCAAACTCATGGTAATTTTGTATTAGAGTATGTGGCTTTCATAAAGACGGCACTCATTGGGAATGCCTTTCTTAGAGGCAATAGAAAACGAGTAAATCAACTGAACAGTAAGTGAGTTCAGAGACAGGATTGTCTGTCCTTGAACCCTTCTGTTAAGAAGAGTTGACTTCCACAAGGCCTTAATAGTGAATCTCTGACAGACAATAAAGTGAATGCTTACACTTGTGCGAGCTAGGCCCTTATTTCTGGCTGATCCAAGATCTTTCCAGAACCTTTCAAACATCAAGGCACCCTCCTGAATGTCTCAGACCTCTGAGGGTTTCCATGAAAAAGCAACCAGAGACACTGTTTGCTATTATCTGCTGACTTTGTTCAGGAAAGTCAACAATAATAAATCAAAGGAGTGTTGATTGTTTTTGGTGGTGGAATATCAAAGGCTCATTCTTGATATCTCCACATGTTTTATTGAGGTGCGTTTGAGATGTTTCCTTCTTTGCAGTGCTGTCTTTCTTATGCTGTGCTCCGAGAGCCAGGCTTTTTTGTCACAGGGCCCCTTTCAAACCTCAAATGCTTAAAACATACTTTCTGTCAGTCAGACACACATTTGATTTTTACCTCCATTTAGAAACATTAACAGAACTTCCCTACTGCAGCATTAGAAGCCATTCATTTATATTGTTATAAACAGGATAGGCCGAGTCTTTGGCAGTCGGTGAAACAATCGGCTTAGTATCAAAGCAGAGAACAGTTATGTCTGTGTCAGATGGCGACGGCAGTTAGACATAAATATAGTTCATAACTCCCACTCATGTTCTCACCTTACAATCAGGTGACTCCTGCAAGAATTTTAAAGGCTGTAATCAGGAATGATTCCCTTTAAAACACCAGATGACATGATGGTAGAAACCTATTTGAATGACGAGTCGAGAACAGACATTTAAGACAGGCCGACTGCAGCAAGGTTATGGAAACATACGTGGTTGTTTTTTCTTGCTTGTTGTTTTATATATGTAATGGATTAGAAAACTAATCCTTACTTTTGAAATGAGCTGATTGTGTGTGTGTGTGTGTGTGTTGCTGGGATTGAACCCAGAACCTTCTACGTGCCAAGCATGTGTTCCACCACTTAGCTTCAGCCTCACTCTGAAATGCTCCTACACATCAGTTTGTCATTTAGGTAAGGTATATGTCTTCCTGCTTCCGAAAGCCACCTCTATCTTAGCAGAATTATTTTCCCCCTAGGGAAGCCCTGATCTAGAGTAAACCATGCCTGTTGTGCATTTCGATTTGACGGCCACATTGGCTGGTATTTATCATTCTAGTTCCTTTCTTGTTCATCACACAGCACACTTAATAACATAGGTCTGATGTCCCTCAACAGAGGAATGGATACAGAAAATGTGGTACATCTACACAATGGAGTACTACTCAGCTATTAAAAACAATGAATTTATGAAATTCTTAGGGAAATGGATGGATCTGGAGAATATCATCCTGAGTGAGGTAACCCAATCACAAAAGAACACACATAGTATACACCCACTGATAAGTGGATATTAGCCCAGAAGCTCAGAATACCCAAGATACAATCCACAAACCACAGGAAACTCAAGAAGAAGGAAGACCAAAGTGTGGATACTTTGATCCTTCTTAGAAGGGGGAACAAAATACACATGGAAGGGGTTGCAGGGACAAACTATGGAGCAGAGTCTGAAGGAAGGACAATCCAGAGACTGCTCCACCTGGGAATCCTTCCCATATTCAATCACCAAACCCAGACACTATTGTGGATGCCAGCAAGTTCTGGCTGACAAGAGCCTTATATAGCTGTCTCCTGAGAGGCTCTGCCAGTGCCCAGATAATACAGAAGTAGAAGCTCACAGCCATCCATTGGACTGAACACAGGGTCCCCATTTAAGGAGCCAGAGAAAGGACCCAAGGAGCTGAAGGGCTTATAGCCCCTTAGGCAAACAGCAATTTGAACTAACTAGTACCCACCCTCAGGGCTCCCAGGGACTAAACCACCAACCAAAGAGTACATATGGTGGGACTTATGACTCCAGCTACATATGTAGCAGAGGATGGCCTAGTTGGTCATCAGTGGGAGGAGAGGCCCTTGGTCCTGTGAAGGTTCTATGCCCCAGTGTAGGGGAATGCCAAGAAGAGGGAGAGGGTGGGTGGGTGAGTGGGGTGGGGGTGGGGAAGGAACAGGGTTTTTCTTTTTTTTCGGAGGGAAACTAGGAAAGGAGATATTATTTGAGATGTAAATAAAATATCTAATTAAAAAAAAGAAATCAAAATAACACAGATCTGCTTTGAGTGCCCCCAACCCCCACCCCAAAGACCATTTCATCTAGTCTGCCACCCTCCTTTATTTCTCTTTATTACTAGAATGACTCTCTCAGTATCGGGAATATATTTAAAAAGTAATGTAAGACATAAAGTCTTGGTATTTAGGGCTTATCTTGTAATCATCTGGAATTATGTTTACTTATGCAGCTTTATAATTATGTCAGAAAAGCTTGTTTTCTCTGCATGATTATCACATCCGAGTCTCATGTGTATAATTCACTAGTTTCTACTAGATTTGAAAATACCCACTGGAGCTCAGCCCATGTGCTTCAGAGATCTGTAAGAGAGGTACTGATGGGGGGGGGCAGGAGTGGATTTCTAAACAGTAATAACTTTGGCTCTGTCAGTAGAAGTACATGGCAGTGGGACAAGTCATTTAACTTCCTGGAGTCCAGCTCTTTCCATCTCTTAAGTGGGTGGTCCCTAGCCCCTAAGAGCCTTAGGAACTTCCAATGGGGTAATGCATGTACAGCTTGTCTGCAGCTTGGCTACACCCATTAATTGTTAACCACTAGTTTTCTTGCTGTTCTATGTGTGTTAAATGCTACATGGCCCCTGAACATCTGACGGTATTTGTCACACTGCAGGGCCAAAGAGGCTCCTTTCACCTTGGGTTTTCTGTTTCCTAAGTGGATTGGCATGGACCAGAGTGTGCACCCCTTTCTCTTGACTGTTTATATGTAAATGTGCCCACAAATGGCCGACAAGGTAATCCTGCCTCTCTGGCTTACCATATACCGTCAGCTATGAATTCAGCCCCTATTCACAGATGTAAGTGAGGCTGCTGCCGGCCTCAGAGGCCTTATTACATTCTTACCATTTTAGATTTTAAATGAGAGGAACCTCTCCTCTTTCACTTTTGCCTTCCCTGGGTTAGATACTCAGAACCCAGTTCTGAGCCTACCCAGTTCTGAGTGTACTCAAACTACCAGTGATCTGCCTTGTGAGCTCTGGCGTCTGCTGATGGTTTCTCCCTTCTGTGTCTACATGAGTTTCCAAAATACAGAGCTACAAAAGGTGCCCTTATTGGTACAGAATCTAGCGTGCAGCCCCAGCTCCAGTCTTAACCGTCTGTGTCAACAGGTTAAGGAGGGGAGGCTCTTCAGCTCCCCAGGGCTTTCCATGTTGCTTATACAGCTGGCTCGACTTGCTTTCTTGTTTAAACACTACAAAGCAAAGACAAAGAAGCTAATGTTAGACACATGACAGGGTGTAGTCCCTTTAAAGCCTATCTTCAAGTATCGAGCAGCAGGAGAGAGGCTGGCGGAATTTTAAAAGCTTACAAGAATAACAGAGATGTATCTGTGCTCCTAGGTCGGGGTTTTACTTGACATACAACCATGTGTCAGTTTATTTTAAAATTTGTTATTACACAGATTCAAAAATAGAGGAAAAGGACATACTTAAATATAAAAGCACTTAGAAATGGTGGTAGAAAGTTTCATTTCAAGACTTATGGCAGGTGTCTCAAAGTACAGTTGCAAATAACAAAAGGCTAAAAGCATAAAGCCTCATCTTGGGGAGAAATCTAAAGGAACCCAGCTATTGGGGGTTATAGTAAAATAGGGGGATATCAGACTCACTGATACGTGCTGTACTTATTTGAAGGTTTTCTTGGTAGAAGAGAGTAGAAGGGAATGACTCTAGTGAAAAAGAACATTGGGAGTATATGTGGAAAAGTATGTCTTAGTACAATAACTTTAGAGTGTATTTACATCTTAATTTTCATGGTTATAATAATAGCCAAATATTTTCAATTCCTTCCCCCTAAAAGTTTATTTACCTAGTCCTGAGCTAATGCTAAAGCTTCCCTGTGTGTATCTGGACAGGTAATTTTCCTTTTTTTTGTGCTGTTGGTTTTGTATTTTGCAGTAAAGAACGTTCCTTGTTCTTGCACTTTAGCTTTGGGTAAATCATATAGTGAACTTGTTGGAGTGAGTCCTTTCTATCTCTCAGAGGCCAGAAATATTCTCTTATCTGTACCACACAATGCAGTGGCTAAAATAGGACTAGGAGTTTACTAGTACAACCTTGTCATCGCCAAGGAGATTGTGGCAGTGAAAGGCCCAAGGCCTGGGAGCTCTATCTTGGTCTCACTGAGCAGTGTGAGGACTAGTGCTCATCCAGAGTTCAGCAGAGTTTGTAGACAGCCCCGTTGCTCCTTTATATAAGTCCCCTTTGAGAACCTTTGTTCCAGTTTGTTTGTTTCCCTTAGCGTTGATTACCTGAGGCTTTGGAAACATTCAGATGATTGTTAAGCCTTTTTAAGTCTATTTCTGATATATGTGGATGGATTTCTGACACTTTTTATAATCCATTTAATTAATAGATGATTTGTATGTGCCTTTGTGAGTGTATGCCTCACTGTGTGCAGTTACCCATGGAGGACAGAAGAGGGTCCCGGATTTCTAGAGCTGTAGTTACAGGTGGTTGTGAGCTGCCCAGTGTGGGTGCTAAGGACTGAACTTGTGTCATCTGGAAGAGCCATAAGCACTTTTAACTGTGAGCCATCTCTCAGCCCCATGGCATATTTAATTTAAATTTATTTTTTTTGCTTGTGTGACCATCTGATAAGGACAAAAATGTTTAAATCACTCTAGTGGTATTTCCTCTTTGGAAAAATCATATGGCAGTCTCTCTGAAAGTCAGCTGTGTGCTCACCTTCTGACCCAGCAAATTCCTCTGCCAGGTGTGGACCCACCAGAGGACAAACCTATGCTTGCCAAATGCTGGGTATGAGAATGTTCATAGTTGCACTTTTTTCCAAACACCTTGGACAAACCCAAACATCCATTAGTAATAAAACTGGAAGTTAATACCATGCCATACTATTCTATCCCACTCCGTACTGTATTCATATGTGTCATGCAATGGTAAGAATAAATGCGCTATCTCGTGCCACTGCCTAGCTGAATTTCAGACAAAGAGGAGTGTGACTCCAGTGACAAAGCTCCAAAACCAGAAAGGAAAAATTACTGGCTCAGTCTGGATGATGGTGCAATTCCAGAGCAGATTAGTAAATGCAGCCGTGTGCGTGCCGGGGTAGTCTGTGAACACCCACTACGTGGTGATTTATGGAGATGTGGACAAAGCTTGTGCACTTCTCTGTACCCAGCTCTGCTTCCTAAGTACCTTCTCTGCCTAGTGAGCAGTGATGAACAGCCTCCAGAAACAGCCTCCGCGGCCTGGTTCAAGTCGGTTAGGTTGAAAAGTGGAATACTTAGCTTCCTATAGTCTCCATTTCTTGATCTTAAAACATGGGCCTGAGAAGGGTTGACAGCTCCGGGTGCGACAGGATCTCGGGGAGGTGATGCACACACACTGCTTCCTTGGCTCCGAGCAAGGGCTTTTCACTTCTAGCTACTATGTTTGTTTTGTCTCCCTAAAGAGTACTCTGCTGCTTACAGTGTGAATCGGGCTTTAGGCTAGATCTACAGCAGCACCCATCCATTGCCTAGGTTTTCCCAACCTCAGATCCTCAGATAATGACCATTTCCCATCAACACAGCAATCAAGAAATCAAGACTCTCCATGTCTTCCATTGGTATAGCCTTTTGGTTTGTTATTTATTATCTTAAGAATCTATCTTTAAGGCTCTACCCCCTGACCTTGCTGGTCTTTTTTCCCCCATTATTAAAAAACCTACCAGATGAGTTATAATGTATGTACTTTGGTGGGCACCCTCTGTCCAAATAAGTGAGCCAAACCCAGCTACTTTGTTGGAAGGAAAATGGACATGCCTGAAGTTGTACAGAAAAACTATCATAGGATGGAGTGGGGGCCATGGATACACACACACACACACACAATGTGTGTGTATATGTTTGTATGCATTAATGAGAATCATTATTTCAGAAAACAATTGCCAGCCTTTCGACTTGAAGATTATTGTCATTCACTAAACTGTACTTTTAAGTCTTGTGTGAATCTAAAATTTATTCATAAAGTGGCCTATGAAACAGAATTTAAAAGCTTGAGAGAAACACACCCAAAGTTAACATGAAATTACTCTACACTTACTGTTTTGACTTACGGCATCTCTCAGTCCCGGATCGTTATTAATAAATATTTAATAATTGATGATCTAATAATTAATGAATTAATTAATGAGTCTGAAAGCAGGTTTCAGAATCCCCGAAGTCATCTTTCCCAGCCCAGAGAGATCAGATGACTTACTCAAGGTCTTCAGATGCAGTGCTAGGATTAAGCCTGTCTGTAGCCCTGGCTTCAGGAAAGCTGTATCTAGCTGGAAGTTTATTGATTAGTTCTTAAGGGTTTTGCTTACTTATTCAGTGTTCTTTGTATGCCAAGGTTCTATAGACTAACATTTTATTTATTTCCTTCCCTTAAGCTGTTGAGCTTTCTTATGTGATTGTCATTATGCTTTATCATTAGATTTTTTATTAATTTATTTTTTACACTCCATATTCCCCTCCCCTCCCCATCCACCCTCTGAATTCACCACATCCCACACCCCCCACCCTGTCTCCAGGTGGATGTAGAAGATAACTGAATTTGGGACAGTAATTTACACTAATGTCCACGTTTATGATAAAAACACTTTTATGTCCCACTTTTGTGTCCCCCTTCTTCCAGAAAACATTTAAGGACCTAGAAAAATGAAGTGTAAAAGAAATTAAAAGGTAACAGGAAAATTTTTGATTGTCTGGTTTTCCTACTGCCTTCTTAAAGGATGGCTCTGGAAGTGTTTGTTGTTATTGTTTTGTTTCCTTCTAAGAGAATGTTTCAGGGCTGGGGTGTAGATCCAAGGGAGAACACTTGTCTAGCATACAAAAGCCCTGGGTATGATTCCCAGCTTTTCAGATAATTAATAATAATCAATAGATGATAGGGTAGTCAGCTAATCCTCTGCACCTTAGTGCAGAAATAGAAAGAACTGCGATCATTTCACATGTTCTGGCTCTTTTAACTCCTTGCTAGAGCCCTCACTGGTGTAAAGGCCTTAGAGTGCAACCCACTTGGCTCAGCCTATGGATGTATCTGTCTGTGGATGCCCAACACTCACCCTGTGCTCCTCCGCTAAGCTCTGGGCGAGTCTATGTTGTGCAAATATGTCTTTCTAGCCTTCAGGAACTGGGGTGGCTGCAAATCACTTTCTTCATCCAAAATGGTATTTCTCTGATTTAAAAAAAAAATAGTATGAATATTTAATGCTTCATTATGATATTTTTGAGTAATATTTTTGAGTAATGACATGTAAAAATTCCATTTGTTTTGCCATTCTGTTGTTTTCCTTTGTGGTGCTGAGCATCTAATGGCCATGCTAGGGCAGCACTTGGCCAGAGTCACCCTCCAACACTAACTTGGGCTTTGACTTGGTTTTTGTGATGGAAGTGGTGGGGCTGAAGGGAGTGGGTGTTGTTCAGGCTGGCCTCTTGTAGTATGCTTTGTAGCCTAGGCTGGCCCAGAAGTTCTCTGATCCTCCTGCCTTCTGAGTGTCGGGATTACAGATATGCCACTATGGTTAGCTTAATAATAAAATTTAAGCAAACAAACAAATCTCTACCTTATCCAATGAAAAACTGTACTGCAGATTTCTTTCTTTACAAGATTCACTTTGTATGAAGTTACCAGTAAATTATGCTTTGGAAAAACATACTATTGATGTTGATACTCTTACTACATACATGGTAAAGCAGTTTTCAGCCTTCCTTGGAGAGACTTATTTATGCTGTGGTACTCTGAAAAAAAAAAGTGTGTTTACTTAATAGACACTTAACCATGGAGTGTTGCTCTTTCTTTGTATTTTTGGATCTGTGACTGTTAGACTACCGTGTCAGTCAAGGATCTCCTTATGAGGCCCCACCCCTCCTAGAGGAGCTATAGATGAAGAAGACTGCATATGGAGCAGGGAGTGATATTACTTACTGAGGAGGCTACTCTGTCAAGTAGCCATCAACCCTAATGATGACATGAGCAACTAAAACCAAAGACGTGAGAGCAGGAGTCAGACTGGGACAGATTTGTTGGAAGGCATAAGAAGATGATGTGGGTAAGAATAGCGTGTCTCCTTCCTTCCTTCCCTCCCTCCCTCTCCTTCTCTCTCTCTCACTCTCTCTCTCTCTCTCTCTCTCTCTCTCTCTCTCTCTCTCTCTCTCTCTCTCTCTCTCTCTCTCTCTCTCTCTCTCTCTCTGTGTCTGAGTGTATATATAAAAGTACACATTTTAAGAAAATTACTGTGCAGTGCTTGGTTGCCCCTCCCCTTTTCATTAGCACACACAGGAGTAGGGGGTCAGGAGTAAACACTTGTAGTGTGTGTTAGCTGCCTTCAGTTTTAGTTAAGTAGGGTGGCTGCAGGAGTTGACATTGTAGGTTACAGAAGTCCACTGCAGACTCTGCCTTTCTTTCTGAATGTCGTTTTATGAAATTTGTATCTTTTACTTTGTTGCCTTTTTAATATATTGGTGAGTTTGGAGAATGTCTTTAAAACTGATCTTGTGGTTTGCTTTTCAGTTCTCTAGAAATGCCATCCATGAGGAGATACCCGGACCTTGTTGAGTGTTTGGGGTGATGACCACAGCTGGGTGAATACTTGTTGGGCCATTGATGGAATTTGAGCAAAAGTTTACTCTGATTTGCTTAGCTTCTGATTCAGGAAATTCGGTGTAAATAGCTACTACTGGGTTTACATCAAACTTGATGGGTGGGGCACCTGCAAGTCAAGCTGATTTTGGAGCATGGCAATAGTTGCTCCTAATGTTCTTTGGCCTGCCGTGAGGACTGTCACAGTCTTACTCATTTCCTATCCTACCAGGCTAGCCTGCCTTCCAGACTTCCCTGCAATCACATATAAGGTTTGCAAGCAAGGCTCTCTTCCAGCAGGCTCACATTCTGAATTTGGATGCTGTACTCAGGAGTGTTAGGCAGTAACATAGCAGGTTGTTTGGATCTACTGGCAGCTGGAACAACCCTGGTCAGCCAGTCTGGAAGTGCTAGTCAGACTTGCATGCCGTCAGCACTGACCAGCAGGTGGCAGCAGCTGCCTTTTTGTCATAACAGTCCTGGCTGGATAGAAGGTAAATTTATTGTCTCTCCAGAGATTTGGCAAGACAACAAATATCCTTTATATCGTGTGTATGTGCGTGCACTCGCACGTGTGCATTTTCTATTTTTCCTTCTCAATATCACTAGAGTGGATTCTGTTGTCTGCCTGTGTGTACTCTGGCATTGCCTTCATAACTACTTTTAAAAGTCTCTGTCAGTTTTGGTTCAATGATCCGATATTTCTTCCTAGAATAAAGACATGCTTTGATTTGTGTGTGTGTGCATGTTCTTTATTGGAAAACTTGCTAATATTTCATAGTTGAGCATTTTAAAAATGATCACAGAGAAACCCTTTATGGCAGTGACTTTAGTCATAACCGTAGTTTCTATAACCCCCACCCCAAAAGGTGTAGCCGCTCTACAGCCACATGTACGAATGGGTTTTCTGGAATGGGGTCAAGGTCCTGAAACATAATTTGGGGATACCGGAACCACGGGAAGTGTTTGTAAAAATTAAACAAACACAAGATGTGTTTCAGTCTGCCATCTTTCATTCAATTCACTTTGTTTGTTACAAGCCAACAGGTAGAATAGGTAAAGCAAAACCCCTCCCCCAAGTTCCTCAGCAACTTGGCCCAATCAGCAACTTCTTCAGTCTCTGGACTTATAGCATTAACTAGTACTTGGAGAGAGGCGTGGCAATAGCAGGAGGTGGGCAGAGAGGCGTGGTTATCTGTGGCAGGGCGGGGTCTGATGAATCAGCCCTCAGCTGAAGGAGGGTCACAAAAAGGGAATCATTTTGCTCTATTTCTTTTTTGTCAACATTAGTTTACACTTGCTCTGTTGTTTTTACAAGTTATTTTCACTCATTCCTGAAACCTTTTTAAAAAGTGTTTGGGTGTGTGTGTCAGAAGTGGGGCGGAGGAGGGGTTCATGAGGCCAGAGGACAACTCCGGGGAGTTGCTTCTCTCCTTTCACCTTTTCATGGTTTCCGGGGACTGAACTTAGGTTGTAAGACTTGCCTGGCAAGTGCCTCTACCCACCGAGTCGTCTTGCCAACTCTCCCACCCTTCTTTGAGATAGGATGTCTGCGTAGCCCAGGCTGGCCTTGAACTGAATAGTCTAGGATGACCTTGCTCTATTCCTCTTACCTTTATCTCCCAAGGGCAGGGACCACAAGCAGGCAGTTGACTCTTGGCTTTTGCAGTCCTGGGGATCTAGCCTGGGCTCTATGCATGCTAGACAACCATTTTGCCAATGGAGCTATATCCCCAGCCCTGTAAATTTTTTTTCCAATACATAGATCTCTATCTTGTACAAAAACAAACAAACATAACCCCCCCCCCTGATGTTTAACTATTTCCCGCTGAGTGAAGCCTAGCAGGTGGAGTGCCTCACCTCTGTTCATGATCCAGCTCTAGCAATCAGATCTCAAGACATCTCTGCAGTCGGGCCCAAGCCTAACTTCCAGAAATGACTCTCTTAGAACAGGGAACTGATCCTCACTCCTGGCAAAGCCAGTGACCAGTTTTGGAACCCAGGATCACATTGCTTCAGCTGAATGCCCTACCAACCAAGTAAGTGTCACGTGCTTCCAACCTCCATGAAGGCAGAGGCTCGACACAGGCACTTCAGGCAGAGTTGTCGGTAGACATCATCCAGTTCACAATGAATGTCTACTTTGCAAATACTAGACTCGGCACTGATACATATGTGCAAGAGCATCTGTGAAAAGCAGTGTGCTGTAGAAGGCAGCTTGCCTGGCACTGGGAGAGGTGTTGTGACAGGGACTGTGCACCATTGTATATTCATATCTCCATATCCCCAACTCGCCAGCCACATGTCTTCTTTATGCCTGTGCTCCTGTTTTTGCTACCTGGAATGTATAGATGCTCCTTCTAGCAAACACTCCCTCACCAGAGTCTATCTCATGGACTACCCGTTTCATCAAGTTTACCTTGATCTTACTTCTTCTGTATGACTACCATTCCAGCCATGAACTCTCTTAAGTTATGCCTACTTACCATTTTATTTTATTTGTCATCTTCTAGCTGATGGGACCCTTCTGGGCTAAGGAAGAGATTACTCATTGTGGGTTAAAAATGGGGTCCTGCGTCCTGCCACCCCCATGTACTCCCACAGCACCGCTGGGCATTGGGTTGTAAGAAGCTGCAGGACCCTATTCCAAGGGTGGGGAAGGAGCAGTCTGAGGTTCCCGTGCACCTGCTGGAATCAGGCTCAGACTCTCGGGCACCACAGATGCTGCCAGGTGTCACAGAAGAGCCGGTTCTGGGGTCCCTGGGTCACATGGAGACCAAGCATGTCAGATTCTCAGTCTTGGACACCTCAGACACCGCTGGATGTCAAGGAAGAGCTGAGAACGGAGCTGGGGGTTGGGAGTTGGGGGAGGAGAGTCCTAGGCTTGCTCTGGCGGCTTGGCTTGGGTTGGCTGGCAGGCATCGTCACTGGAGCACAGGCCTCTGGGCGAAAGGCTAGATCCGCAGCTTATTAGGAGAAGACCGGCTCCATTACTCCAGCACGGTGGATGCTGATGACAAGGCAGTCCATGGTTTTAAGGCGTTTATTGTAGAAAGGCAGAGAGAGAGAAAAAAGTAGAGAGGTTGAGGCCAGTCATGGCCACGTGGAGGGGGAAGGGAATGAGGAGAGGGGGAAACTAGAGGGCAAGAAAGAAGCAAGCAGGAAGAAGGAGCCAGAGTAAGAGAGGGAGGAGGGGCAAGCAGCTCTTTTTATAGTGGGCTAGCCTACCTGGCTGTTGCCAGGTAACTGGAAAGGAGCAGTTCTTGCTGTTGCCAGGTAACTGTGGGGGTGGAGTCAGGACAGCCTACATGACTGATGGCCACAGACCTCTCTGCAGGGGGCTTTGGGAAACTGTAGTTGCAACAAGAGACAGGGGTCCAGGGGTCATGGCCGAACACCTGCTGTCTCTTGTAGGCATAAGTCACCACCTGCCTGGTCACCAGGGTTAAAGGCCTGTGCTCTACCGGGAACCAGGCTGTCTGTGCACAGCTCACTGCCTCACACTCATTGCCCATATCATTTGATGGACAAACTAAGGAGAATTTCCAAAGCCAGCGCAGGTGTAGTTCCTGTCTCCCAGAAGCACAGTCTTGGTAATGGGACAGAAGAGAATCATGATAGCACATATATATGACAGAGGAATGGATACTCGACTCCAGAAGTGGCCATGAAGTAGAAGACGAGGAAAAACTTCCTGAGAGGTTGTATTCATCTTAGTATCTGCAGAGCCTAGGGCATTGATGGGATGAAGCTTTAATTAATTACAAGTCTGCAAATGAATTGAATGATTTCATTGTAGTGACTTTCTTTCAGGTTAAAAGCTTTTTATTGATTCGAGAACCCACAGGCACTTTAATGTTATTTTTTTAATGCCATAAGAATGGATCCTGGGGCTGGTGAGATGGCTCAGCGGGGAAGAGCACCAACTGCTCTTCTGAAGGTCATGAGTTCAAATCCCAGCAACCACATGGTGGCTCACAACCACCCGTAATGAGATCTGACGCCCTCTTTTGGTGCGTCTGAAGACAGCTACAGTGTACTTACATATAATAAATAAATAAATCTAAAAAAAAAAAAAAAAAAAAGAATGGATCCTGTAGAGCTGTTATGTTAAAAGTTTTTTCTTTTTTAAAGATTTATTTTTAAAGGTTTATTTATTTTTTTATTTTATGTGTAAGAGTGTCTTGCCTGCATGTACATAAGTATACTGTCTGTGAAAAGGGCCTATGAGTGCTAGAAGAGAGTGTTAAGTCCTCTAGAACTGGACTCACAGAGGGTTGTGAGCTGTCATGTGATGCTGAGAATCAAGCCCAGTTCCTCTGTAAGAGGTCTTAAAAAAGTACTCTTAACCCCTTGTTTCTTTACATGTAGGAATTTATTAATTTAATAGAATGATATTAGTTGTATGCCTAGGAATGTTAGATATGATGTCATTCCTCTAGACCCTGAGGAGTCAGTGAGCTGCACCCTCTATGGAATGGTCAAGGTCATTTGTACCTGGGCGATTCAGTCACTGAACAGACCACTAAACAAAGACAAGTCATAATTTTATGAAAGATGTCACTGAAAGGGGCTGAGCAAAGTTCAAAGGCCAGGGGACGTTTATTGCCTGAAGAAATGACAAGCTAATCAGAGCCCCAAAGGATAATGGAAAGAGAGCCGGTAAAAAGGTAATCCGTGGTTTGTTCCACCAGCAACTTTCCATAGCATCCGTCAAAGCACCTGCTCATGAAGTCCCCTGCCTTAGCTGGCCATCCTCTGCTGCTGTGATTGCCAGTAAACAAAGGCTTTCATTAGGGGTGAGCAAGCACAGAGGAAAGACACTCTGGGGAGCACAAAGGGGACTGGGGGGCTTCTTGGTCAGTTTGAAGAAAGACAAAGAGGCTGATAGGTACACAAGTTTTGGTCTAAACACATCCTGGTCAGGTCTTGAGTTTGTCAGATTGGTTCACAGTCCAGCTTAAGCTTCAGGTTTTTGTTTCAGTCAGGAAAATGGAAGTTAAGCCATTTTGTTTTCTAGACATGGTCCCTATTGCAAGTTATTTCTTTCCTCCTCTTCCTCCTCCTCCTCCTTCCTCCTTTTCCTTCTCTTCTTCCTCTTCTTCCTCCTCGTTTTCTTCTCCTCCTTCTCCTTCTCCTCCTCCTTCTTCTCCTCCTCCTTCTCCTTCTCCTCTTTCTCCTTCTCCTCCTTTTCCTCCTCCTCCTTCTTTTTGGTTTTTTTCAAGACAGGGTTTCTCTGTATAGCCCTGGCTGTCCTGGAACTCACTCTGTAGACCAGGCTGACCTCGAACTCAGAAGTCTACCTGCCTCTGTCTCCCAGGTGTTGGGATTAAAGGCGTGCGCCACCACTGCCCAGCGCAAGTTATTTCTTAAGGGACAACTCATACAGGCTAGAAAATAATGGCCTAACACACATAAATATTCCTTTTAAATTCTCTAGGCTCCCTCTGACCCCACACACCTCTGTCACAGTCCCACATTGCCACCTTCTATCCGTTTAGCTTGGCACCAAGGTTGGCCCTGTGCAAAGTGAATGGCGAGGCTTTGACTCTGGCCCTCTAGGAAATGTAAACAGGCCTGCCTGCTCTGTGCAGAGCACTTTGGGAATAAAATAAAGGTACTTGAAAATGTTTGAGTTTAGGAATGAGTAATTGATTTGCAATGTGAACGGATTCAGGGCAAGAGAGTTTTATTAGGAATACACATTTGTTGTAGAGATTAGAGGTCATGGTCAGGGAGACTTCCATCAAGTCAGAGTGGAAGGAAATTTTCTAGTCCTCCTTTGATCATTGTGGGAATCTTCTGAAAGCTCTCTCTCTCCATTTGCATAGACCTGAGAAGAATTTGCAGGGGCTTCTGAAGAGCAGTCTTCTGCCCCAAGACTTCCTAATGATCCCCTTCACCACTGTGATGTTTTTAGCACATTCTACACATTTGAGTTCTCTATGAATGAAGCATTCAGGTTGCCATTCAACACGTCTGCTTTGGGGTGCATTCTAAGTCCAATTATACAAGAAGCTATTTGTAGTGTTCAGCAGCTGCAAAATGAAGGGGCTTTTTTTTTCTTGTTGGTGTGTGTGTGTGTGTGTGTGTGTGTGTGTGTGTGTGTGTGTGTGTGTGTGAAATGCACTCTCAGTGAAGCTGAAAGTTCAGAATGCAGAGGTTTCCTGTTAAGGAGTTTGTAGCTGCCACCGGGTTACCCAAGGAAGAAGTGCCTTTTACACGGTATTAGCATGGAGCATCTTGATGAAGTGTGCTTTTCATAAAACCCCTGGGAATTTATTCTAATGATGAATGTAATATACCGTCTGGAGTCTGTGGCTGATTCCTCTATCCAGTGGGGTGCCATCGGTGAGTATGTCTCTCTCCAGCTGAAATAATTAAATGTCAGTCAGATTACAGGTGATTGTGTATAAACATGTAGCAAGGGTGGGAAAGTGTAAGTATTTTAGAGCACATTGATAGCTGGAAAATATGATTAAATAGACTCTGCATATGAAAATTAACTGTGGCAGTTTCAAAAGTATTTCATTTTAGTTTAATGCTGAGGTTCAAACCCAGGACTTTGTGTCTTTATCGTGTAGCAATTTCTGTGGCTTGCTGCATTCACAGAGATAGGTATCTGAGACCTGCTGATAAAATTGAGTTCATCTGACATTTTTAGGAGGCTTTATGGAGCATTGGAGAGATTTTATTCATTTTCTTTGCAGATGTCTTTGGATTGTTTGTTTGACACAGGTTCTCACTGTTAACCCAGCAGACCTGGAGCTCACTGTATAATCAGGGCTCTGGCATCTGCCTAGCAAGTGCTGGGATTGCTGGTGAATACCACCAGGCCTAGCTCACTCATCACATTTCCTGTTTTCTTTTTATTCAAGTTCTAGGGTTGGTTGTTTATGTCATAACTGTTAACTAAATTCTTTTTAAGTTTTTCTAACTGTGTGTGGGGGGGGCAGAGTGCTCCACTTGATCATTTTTTAGATTACTATTTTTTATATATCTAGGTGTTTTGTGCACATGCATATCTGTGCACCTTGTGCAGGCCTGAAACCCAGGGGCCAGGATAGAGCTTCATGTTCTTTGGCCCTGGAGTTACAGATAGTTGTATGCTGCAATGACGATGCTAAGAATAAAATCCCAGTCCTCAATTGCAGAGTCATCCATCTATCCAGACTCCACTTTATTATTGTTTGAGACAGCAAGATCAGGGATTGGGTTGCAAGCAAGGCTAGAATTTTGGGAGACCATATCTGCGCCCAACTTTTATTTAAAAGGGTACTGGTACCTAAACTCAGGTCTTTATGATTGTATGGCAGTCACTTTACCAACCGAGCCATCTCCCTAGCCCACTGTTGGTTAGATTCTTTGAATGTTTTTCACCCCCACATTCCCCACTTTTTTTTTTTTTCCATAGTGAAAGAAGCTAACAGGTGGCTTAGTTCTGTAAACCTGCATTTGGGAGCTTGAATCAGGAAGCTCTTGAGTTACAGGCCAGGTTAGGATACCTACTGAGATGGCCTCTTGAAAGAGGAAAGGGGGCTGGGGGGACCAAGTAATGAAACAACGGTCCAAATTATGAACTAGCTACATTTTACACTCTAAGCTTCAGATGTGACCATAGTTAAACACATTATTAGACACATGAAGAAGATGGCTCATTTTAATCTGTGATTTTTTTTTTTTTTTGGTCTGGTTCCTATGTTGAGCGGCTATGATGCCGAGGGGGAGGAGCCAACCAAGCATAGCATTTTTACAATCATGAGAGTTGCCTAGCATAAGCATCAATTTTAAATTGTCATTTTGACTTTGCACACTGATTCTCACCGTGTCCCCCTTGCCTTCCGGCTCTGCCCTGCTCATCTCTCCTTCTAATAGTAAATACCAGCAGGCATGGCAGTACAGCTGTTGCGCCAACTCTGTTATCAAGACCATTGCAGAACTGGGGTTGTGGAGAGGTTTTATATACTTAGTCTGTGGTTGGATAAGCAGTAAATGTTCTTTGCATCCCAGATGGCTTCCAAGTGCCCATTTCTGCTGGGCGGCTACTCTTTGCCCTGTCTCTCACCTCCAGCTGTTTCACACAGCCTCCACAGCCTCACATGTAATAAGACTCAATGGTTTGTGTTTGAAGAATTTGCTGCTGTCTCTTGCCTAATTTTGGAAGACACAAATAAAAAAATGAAGCTATGAGATGATTGGATGAACATTATCTTTGCCGAGATGAATCTTTTTCATTATTAGGAACTCACATACAGTAGGGCTTTTAACTCTAAAGTACTGTCAGTTCATCAGCAAGCCAAATTTGCTCATTTTGAACTCCTCCAGGATCATGTAGCGTGTGAGCCAGCAGGCCTCTTCCCGAGAGCAGTTGAGCACAGCAGCTTATTAATTGCAACATTCATCAGAACCATATGTGTGATGATATGAGAAGTCACAAGGAACGTGGTAAAGGAAACGCTGATGGCTGTGTAACTCAGTAGAATACAAGTTCCTATGTGGTCCTACCACTGCTTGCTAAACTCAGCCGAAAAGGGCTGGGGAAGAAGCTGAGGGGTAGAGCCCTTGCTTTGCATGCTTGAGGAACTGAATGCCACCCCCGGCATCACCAAAACCAAAGTTCTAGGTGTCCTTCAGGTTTTAATCCTTACTGATCATTGATTGAGAAGAAATTGGGCAGTGATAAATTTCATTTTTTAGCACTCACTTTAACTGTGTTTCCTATTCTGGTACAGTGTTTCAGAATCATCTTCATATGAAAACTCTTCTTAAGACCCCATCGTTTAAAGCTGGGCATAGCTCTCCATGTTCTGGAGGCAGAAGCAGAGGCAAGTGGATTTGGCCAGCCTAGTCTACAGAGCAAGCTCCAGGATTGCTAGGGCTACACTGTCTTGAAAAACAAAACAAAACAAGATCCCGTTTGGGACTGGGAGAATGGCTAAGTGGGTAGAGTACTTGCCACCCAAGAATAAGTACTTAGGTTTGTGTTCCTAGCACCAGCCTTAAGTGGATTGCAGTGAAATATGCCTATGACCCTGTGCTTCTATACGGAGAGGGCGTTGGGGACTGGGGAATCCTCAGAAGCTCATGGGTCAGCAGCCAACCTAGTGGCACACATGCACACACACACACACCATACACACACAACACACACACACTCACCCACCGCTGCCCCAATATTGACCACCTTTTCATGCAGTAATATGTAAATACTAAGAGCTTCTTTAACTGGTCTTGATCACAGACGAAATATTTGTAGTTTCTGAATATGGAAGTACAACATCAACCTTTCTCAAATTCAGACTGAAAGAGCACAGAAATCACAGAAGGCCTTCCCTTGTGGAGGAAGACAAGAACTTCTCCTAAGGGTAAAGTGAAGCTTGAACCCAAGCTACCCAAGGCCATTTTCACATTCGGTGCTTCAGTGGGTGTCTTATGCCCTGTAGGGGGCGACTTCCTTAATTTTCCCCTCCTCTTTCTAAAATGGAAGTCTTTTCTTCTCTCTCCAATAAATGCTTCTCAAGGATGAGTTTCTTGTAGGCTTTGTAAGTGTTGATCACACAGGTCCTTAATATTGCCCAGTTTTAGCTAATCGTGTGCCTCTTTTCAATTACATATTTAGAATCATCCCATTATACTCATTATTCCAGGTTGAGATTTTCTCTTTTGCTCCTCAAAGATTTTACCAAGAAAGGTGACAATTTTGTCTTCCAGATTTTAAAATTTATTTCCCTTTAATTATTTTTACTCTTAGTATATGTTAAATTTTACTACTATAAAAAGTATATTTTAATTTTCAAGTCCTTGGAAATTACTTTTTCTGAGATATACTAGAGCAATCAGACCCTTAATATGTATTCAGTCAGCAAAACGAATTAACTTTTCAATTAAGCTTGCTTACATGCACTTCTCCGCACATACACTGTGTCTCTCCTCCCTTCCCCAGGCCTATATGCATCTTATATAGATTTGTGCAATGAATTGAGTCTTGGTGCTGCTTTGATACAGCATGTGAAGAATATTGACTGAGGTATAAGAAGCTATAGTTAATGAAACGCTCTGTTTTCTTTCTGTAAGGCACACCTTGCTTTTCTTTAACATTAAACGTTTTTTGAGGCTTATTTGTTTTCTGTGTATGAGTGTTTGCCTGTATGTGTGCATGAGCGCTGCATGTATGCCTGGTGTCCTCGGGGTTCAGAAGATAGCATTGGATCCCCTGGATCTGAACTTTTAGGTAGTTACAAGCTCCCATGTGGGTGCTGGGAACCAAACTCAGGTCTTCTACAAGAACAGCAAGTGCTCTAAACCAATGAGCCAACCCTCTAGCCCACAGCTTGCTTTTAAGGATGCTGTCTTGAAGTAAAATGGTACTTTGTTTGTTTGTTTTTGGTTTTTCGAGACAGGGTTTCTCTGTGTAGCCCTGGCTGTTCTGGAACTCACTCTCTAGACCAGGCTGGCCTTGAACTCAGAAATCCACCTGCCTCTGTCTCCCAAGTGCTGGGATTAAAGGTGTGCGCCACCACTGCCCGGCAATGGTGCATTTTAAAAATAAAGTTATTAAAGCTGTGTTGAGGAGTGCTTCAGGTTCACAGCAAGGTTCACGTTTGGCTGTTAATTCTACAGTGAGTAGAGAGACATGCCAGTTATAGGGGCCGGATCAGGTATCTAGAGAGATTGGGGGAAAAAATGAGAATGAGTTCCCCAGCCACATGACCCCTTCTCAACACAGACAGCATGAAGGGTCCTGCAGACTAGAGACAGGATAGTGAGTTCAGCCAGGAGTAGCACATTGCTGTGCTACAAGCTGCTTATTCCAGAAGCAAGGCAGTCTGATGCTCCCTGGGCCTCTTTCCCATTCTAACTCCCTTTGCCTCTGAAAGCTCCTCTTCAGATTCCCATGCGATGTTACCAAGGCTTGCTCCTTCCAGAGCTGCCTCATGAGTCACGCCTATTATCTCAGGATGGCCCTGGATGGCTCTATGGTCTGGGAAGACTTCGCACCCTCCGCCCTTGCGGGCCAGCCTAACTTTGAATGTTCAGTGTGAATGCAGCTCCTTTTTATGTTTTTTGTTTTGCACTTTTGATTAGGGAGGGCAGGAGTTCTTTTTCTCTTCTCATGGCATGTTTTCTGTCTGCCCGTCTTTTCATTTTGCTCATTGTTTGAGATATGAACTGTGGCTTGCCTGAAGTAGCTGCAGCGACAGCAGTCATCTTGAAATGGACTGAGCAGATGGGAATGGTGAGATTGGGTTAAATTATTAACCAGAATCCACATGCAGTATGGAGGGGGTTTCTCAGCACCAAGATGAACTGGCAGAATGGATACCAGATCAAGTTCCCTCTAAAGAGCAGATGTAGCATCATCTCTGAAGGTCTCCCTTTCTGCCTTTCACCACCTCCATCACGTACTGGTCAAAGGGGATTTCTAGCCACCCTTTGCAATATGTCATGGCTACATCATTAAAAATTAATTTGGAAACAGAAGATCATCTCATTGTGTCTGTGAAGTTCTGGGGTATTGATGAATTTAAATGCACTTTGTGAAATAACACTAGTGAGACAGTTAAAATAATTCTGTATGAAGTTTTGTTGCATGGTTCCTTTTTCCTGGGAACAGTAGCTCTGTGTGTGTGTGTGTGTGTGTGTGTGTGTGTGTGTGTGTGTGTGTGTGTAAAGTAAATTACGTTAACTTTTAGTATTTTCTGCACTCTCTTGTCAACACTTAATTTAACTGGCCTAGTAGGGTTATACTGTATGATGTTTTTCAGCTTGCCCAATGAGCCTCAAAAACACAATAGATGAAAAATTCTAAGGATTTTATATTTTCTACACATGTATGAATGCACTCCATGCATGCAGTGCCGGGGAGGCCAGGAGACTATGGCAGATCGCCTAGAACTGGAGTTATAGACAGCCATGAGCTGTCTTCTAGGTGCTTAGAATCAAATCCAGTTCTCCTAACTGCTGAGCCATGTTTCCAGCCCTCTGCTTTTCTAATTTAGATGTTTTCTTGATTTTTATAAAACAGCCTTAAGGTTAGCAACCAGTAAACATACCACTTATGGAAGAGGTTGGGCTGAGGAATTTTCTATCTGAGGAGCTGAAGTTTCCTGAGATGCATTATATTTATCATGAGCTCTAACCTTAAATGGATGTTAAGTATGATTTTTTTTTTTTTTACTCTTCCATTCTATTTCCAACCTAGTCAAACACAGCACTCCTTGGTAATTATATATTTTATTTTCAATTGATGAAGATTCATTGTATATATAGTAGGTATATATATAATATACATATAGTATTTTGATATATATTATACATATAGCATATATATGTGTAAAATATATGTATAAAATATTATATAGCCTAACCTTATATCTTCCTGTAACTCTCTCTTGTGTATAACATTTGAAAATGGCCCCTTTTTAAAATCAATATTGCTTAACAGTATGAACGTTCAGAGATTGAAAAGACTTCTAATGTCCCACTGTTCTTAATGTACCAAGGAGCCTGAAATTATATGAAAATGGGGATGAGAAGGTAAGGGGTACAGGCTCTGTGGCAGAGTTCTGGAAGCTTCCATGCCTTTACTACTTAGAAGCTTTTAGTTTCAGCAGAAACTAAAAAGTGTTTGTTTGTTTGTTTCTTGATGTTTTGTTTTGTTGTTTTGTTGTGGTTTTGTCCCTCAAAATAACCCGGTTGTGCTAAAGACGATAGATGGTAACATGGACAGTAAGCGAAGACCTGGGGGTCGCTGTCTCCTTCCCCTCTACACTGTGAAGCTTAGGGTAGAACCCAGACGGTCTGGCTTATTCCAAAAAGCCAGATCTGATGTAATCCCCCCAACACTCTAGGGGTCTATGACTCTTAAAACATATTGTACTGTTCTTCATGCTGTGGGGCAGAAGTGTTTCCAGAGTTCAAACACGCATATGTACACTGAGAGATGTCTGGGCGTCCAACTCTAAACTGAGAATTGAGCTTGTGCTTCTCACCCACCCTCCGCACTGCCTGCAGGGGTGTCTGAAGAGTACTCATGCGCACCTCTGTTTTGACTGTGACCTGTCTCGTGCTCATGGCAGGTATGGAGCATTCTACTGAGGATGCCCTGGAGTGATGGAGCTCCAAGCAGCTGCAGATGTGGGACCACTTACACTTGAGATGTTCAGATGTTCACAGTGTATTTGCTGTTGAACAGAGGCTGGGTGAAGCACTGTGAAGAAAGTTAGCTGTGAGTGAGTTCCGCCTGCCCTCACTCTTTAGCATGGATGGTGACACACACAGGCTTCCCAGGGTCTTTCTTTAACCACTGCCTGCCTCCTGGTGACAAGCAGTATGGGTATATTCCTGTCCTGTCCTTTTCTGTCTTTCCCTCACGGTTGTCCCAGGAGTCTTCAGACAATGTGGCACACAGACCTGAGTCTAACCAGAGTCCCTCCCTTTATTTCTTCACTGAGACCCCTTTCCATAGCATCTCAGCTGTTTGTTCCTCTTCTAAATCAACTAGGGGTCCTTCATCATTTCCACTAGGAATTTCCTGTTCGCTTCTCTGGTCTTACTCATTTTTACTACCATTTTTATCTTTTAGGGTGTGTCTTCCCCATTGGTCTGTGAACTTCCTAAGAAGGCCTGCTGCTTTTATATATATATATATATATATTATATATATATATATAAAGAAGGCAATGGAATCTAGGATCTTGTGAGCATTCCACACACAGACTTAACTACTGAGCTCTATGTCTACACTACTGCTTTTGTAGATGGGTTTCTCTGGGTAGTCTAGGATGGCCTTGAATTCAGTGATGCTTGCTTCGACCTGATGCATGCTGGGATTGTAGGCATGTGCACCTCTGTAACCATGAGTGATGTACTTCTATCCTGGACATACAAGGGAACTAATGAATGTTCGGCAAAAAAATGAAAAGATAGAACATAAACCACTGTCATAATTAATGTGCTTTCTTAACTGATGTGCTGGATATACCTACCTACCAGGGGAAGTGAGAGCATGATGTTCCGTTTGTTGTTATTAAAGGTACTCTCACTATTTTGCCCAGGCAGTGCTGAACTTGAACTCATAGGCTCAAGCAAGCATTCTGACCCCTGCGTAGCTGAAAATAGAGGCATAAAGCACCATATCTGGCCTAGAAGAAAAAAAGAAAAACTTTATTTTTATTTATTTATTTTGGTTTTGTGAGACAGGATTTCTCTGTGTAGCCTTGGCTATCCCTGGATTCCAGCTTAGATCAGGCTGGCCTGGCACTCTCAGAGATCTACCTGACTCTGCCTCTGCCTCTAGACTGCTGGGATTAAAGGTGTGTGGTACTACTCCTGGCTAAGAAAAAACTTTAAATATAACACTTATTACTAAGAAGACTTTATTAATGTAAAAGGTATAAGCAGAAAATTTGGAACTTATTTACAAATAAGGATACAAATTTCATAGCACAGTAATAGAAACAGAATTCCAAAGCTCTGTATCAGAATAAGTCAATAGGATTATTGGAGTTCAAAGTTTTAAGTACTAGGCCATCAAAGTTCCACCAGGATTATTTAACCAATATTGAGGCATAGGTTTTTTTTTTTTTTTAATTTAATTCATTTACTTATTTTTCGCTTTTCGTGTATATGTTCCTATGGAGGCCACAGGCTAATGTTGTTTATGTTCTTCAACCACTTTTCGCCTTACATTTTCTGAAATAGGGTCTCCCACTGAGCCAGGAGCTAGCCTGGCTGCTCTGCAGGCCTCAAGGATCCTCCTGTCTCTGCTCCCCCAGGGTTGAGAGTATAGATGTCCACTGCCACACTTGCCTTTTCGCAGGGGTGCTAGGGGATCGAACTCAGGTCTTCATGCTTGTGTAGCAAACACTCAACTGACTAAGCCAGCTCTCTATCCTGAGAAGCTCTGTGAAAATTTCCATGAGAAGGTGATAGAAAAGAATGCTCTATGAGCAGCTGTTAGAGCAGTCATTTGAGGAGCTGACTGTTTAACTCTGAGGTGAGAGGACAGATAATTATGGTGTCAGCAAAGCTCATTCTTCACTAGAGCATTCCTCTTGGACTGGCAAGATGACTCAGCAGGTAAAGGTGCTTGTCACCAAGCCTGCTGATCTGAGTTCAATCCCTGGCTCCCTGTGGTGGAAGGAGAGAACCAGCTGCTGCAAGTTGTCCTTTTATCTTCATCCATGCATGTGCATGCACACATATGCACAAACACTCCACACTCAAATATACCACGCACACAAATAAATAATTTAAAAATAAGCATAATTCTTTATTAAGCGTACGGGTACTTAGCCGTTTCCTGATTTATTTGCATATTTAATCAACACAAATGCTTACTACCACCTACCAAGAAATATTCCACGGAATTTACCAATCATAATGTCTTTAGTTCTGATAATAACCTAGATGAAAATCTCATCCTCCCCTCCACTGTCCAGCTAACCAAAGTATGGCATGGATGTCTTCGGACTGCAAGTGGGTGGTGGCAGAACAGAGGGTCTTCATTACCGTGCTATTCTGTCACGTTTCCAGAGTCTAGGACATTACAGATGTTTTGCTGCTTCTGCTGCTAGTGTGGTTGTCTACAACTGGAATAGGACGTACCATAGAAACATATATTTCCTGTTGAATATATAAACTAAGCAACTTCAAAGTACTAGATATTTGCTTAAATAAATCACAGCAGAAAGGCATCCAAATTGTATGGTTAGGCATATGTCCCAGCTCTTGGGCTGATCTGTCTGACGTAAAGTGCAAGATGGCAGTATCATTGGGGAAGACTTTACAATGAATAAAAGTTAATAAAATGTATAGTGCCAAGATATAACAGTTCATAAACATGATATTTATCTGGATTGTCACTTGAAGACATGAACGTAGGGTGTACGTAAGTACATACATAGAAGATGAAGTGCCCCTGGATCCGGGGCTTGAAGCCTGCCTCCTATCCCTGAGTTTACCATCGGCTGGTATGTAACAAACGGGCTTACCTTCCTCAACTGTAGCTATTTATTGCCAGACAGTCTAGAGAGAAAAGGAAGTGTTTTGCTCCATGCTTCACTCTTGCTACAATTCATTTTCTAAGAAGGGAAAGAACATTCTCTTAAATACTCAAGGGGGAGGGGAGAGGGCATTGGAGACGTGAGGAACCGCCCTCTGTTTTGAAAACAAGAGCCAGTGGGATTTATCCCTGAGTTCTGTTTTATTGCATCTTCTCCTTTAGGTCTGTCCTCAAACCTCATTATTCAGCGAGGACCACCCTGACTTGTTTAAAGTCCACCTCTCTTCCGGTTCTCTTCTCTTCTGCTTTTGTCAAACTCTTCTTTTACCCACTGAACTTACCGCTCTCTGATCTGCCACATGATTAGAATTTCTTGTCAAATAATGTAAGCCTGAGGGAGCATTTAGTAGGTGCTCGATACCTACCTCTTTGATGAGTACATCCGTGTCTGCAGTCCCTTACTGTATACACGGAAAGCTGCTGTGTGTGGTACAGGATTGAGTATATTCAAGGCTTGCTCTCTTGAACAGTCTTTCTTTTGGAAAGTTGTGGTGACATTGAAAACCGTGTAGATGGTGAATAGGATTGCTTCCTTCCGGAACTCTACCTGTCTCTAACACACACAGCAAGGTCACTGATATGTCTAAAGGGGGACTTTGCTCTCAATTTAAGACAGCTATATAATTTGAATTACAGTCTCAGTTGTTATTCATTTGCCATCTAACACTTTGATGACTTTTAAGTGAAGCCATGTAAAAGACTAAAGAACACACGTCAGAATTCCTCTGTGTGTGATAACGATATGTTAGTTTCTCTGGTTTTTGTTTGTTTGCTTTTGTTGCTCAAAAAGTATGTTTATAAAGGATCAGGAAGTTTGAGGGGCCACCATCACCAAGCTTCCCCTAAAGGGAGCCCCAGATATAAACTGCTATTCTTTGACTAAGAGGCTTTGTTATAAAGTAAATGTTTTGAATTAGAGGATTATTACATTTTTCCATTCAGTTACAAGTCTGGCCCCAAGCTATGAACTAAGAGGTCCTTTAAATTGCATCACAGACTGTTCTATGGAATGGGGTGAGGTGTGGGGCACTTTTCCTGCCTTCCCCTTTGGTTCCTGATCTGTTTTCTTCAGTTTTTCCACATATATCTCTTTCCTCTGGGACTGTATTTTTCTAACAGTGCCTTGATTTCCCATCAGCTACATTGAGCTAAACAGTAATCCAAATAATGTCTATTTAAAACTACTACCCAGCAAAGCTGGGGCGGAATTGTTAGAACCTTGGCTGTTAGGTAATTACTGCATTTAAAAGAGATTAAAGTAATCCCTGTGATGTATCTAATTTCTCCTTTGGAGTGAGGAAGTTAAAGGGTTTTGTTTGTTTTTTAAGAGTGTGTCAACTAGATGCAAATGAGATCACACTTCCGAAGACGGATGCTGAGAGCAGTAACTAGCTAAGGGTGAGAAGACTGGGTACCCTCATTTGCATAAAAATGCTACTAAATCGTTTCTCTAAGCTCCCCGGTGATTCCGTTCTAAAGCTCTGCTGTTTATGAAAGTTCCCCTGGTGTAGGAGGCAGAGCCTAGGGGCGTGGCTGGGAAACAAAGGTCGGTTCCTTTCCCCTGTATCAGTTCACATCCCTTACACGCTGAATGGGATTACACTCAGACTTACTGGTTCCTGTTTAAAAGAAAAAGAAAATCTGGACGTATGCAGTAGCCTCGTGAAAACCGGGCACACATTTGTTTCATCATGATGTGACTTCCAGAAAGCAAAATCTGCTATTTGTTTGTTTGTGGACTCCAGACAGGAGAAACTTAGAGTGTGTGAGGCAGAAATGAAATGAATGGGCACCAGAGCGCTTGAAGCAGCGCTCATGCAAATGAGGACCGTGATTGGCTCTCTCTTTCCGCCTGCTGTCGCTGGCTGCTCCCAGCCTTTCAGATTAGGTTTCAGTGGGAGTTTTTCTGGTTCAAGGATTGCTAATGGTTTGTAGCCACCTGACTATAAACTTGACCTCAGAGTTACAACAGCTTTGGTAGTCAGATGTCGAAGGACTGCCACCTGAGGAAGAGAGGTGCACGCTGGAGCAGTGGGGCGCAGTTTGCCACCGACCTAGAGAACCCAGCTTTTGTTTAAAAGTGACTTCAAATTCTGAGCCTATGTAGGTGCTGCAGAGAGGAAATGGTGGTCTTCATTAATACAAAGATTAAATCTTTCTTTAAACTTTTTAAGAAGAAAAGTAAGTAGTTCTGGGACATGTGGTGTGTGTGTGTGTGTGTGTGTGTGTGTGTGTGTGTGTGTGTGTGTGTTTGAGTTCTGTATTACAGTGAAAGAGCTTAATAGCCTTAACCTCTAAGTATACCAGGTCATTGAAACTCGTTGGGCAGTATTATTTTCCCCTGGTCTGTCTTATTTATGTTTGGGGTTTTTCGTGGCTTTATTTCTTTTATACTTCTCAAATAAGTCTTTGTGTTGACTCTCTGCCTTGATATACCACCGTGTGATTTCTGAGTGTTCGGCTGGATGAGCGGTTGAGGTGTGAGCCAATGTGTATGGGGTCACATGGTTTTGCTGGGGATGATCCTCTAAAGCCCCCTGGTATTCCGTGTTATGGATTTCAGAGCTTGAGGACAAACTGTCTAGACGGATGACTGTCATGAAGCCTTAAGCTTTTGTGTTGTGGCTTCGTTGTGTACTTCCTGTCAGTTTAAATTACATTAATCCAGGTGCTTCTTCATGCCCGTGAAAATTTGATTTTACAGTGACATGGATTTTTTTTTTCCTCTGTTGGCTTATTTCTGTGTGGCTTTGTGTTGCCTTTTGATCTGGATAAACGTGCAGGGAGGGTCTCTGCATACAGGGATTGGAGACTACAACAAAGAACAACACTCTCCTTCACGTTCCGCATCTCTCTTGCTCAAAGCCTGTCTTTAGACGGACTGATACAAATCTGCCCTGGTAGGAGGCAGGTACAGCGGGAAGAGACAACTGCTCTTTCGGAGGAGCCAGTTTGTATCTGTGCCCTAGGGCTGATGGTACAGTTACAGGGCCTCAGACGCCATCACTTGGATTTGATTTGTAATGAGCAAAGAGGGAAATTTTCCTTTTTCCGTTTAAGGCAATTAAAACTCTAAAATAAGTAGACATTAGCGAAAAACATTGTGATGAATTCTGTGTGTACTTTGAGGGACCTCTGGCTGCTTGGAGCTTTGTTGCTCTCTGAACCAGACGACAGAGCCAGAGACCTTGCTTTAGGAGTTTAAAGCTGGTGGTATTATAGCTGGTAGTATTAAAGCTGGTGGTGTTATGAACCTTGCAGAACACTTGTTCACCATGTAGAATAGTAGGGGCCTAGTTTATTTACCAATCTTTGTCAACATTATAAACAGAAAACCGCATTTCTGTTTTTAACTTTGTGTCTGGTTCTCAGTGTTGATTACCACTTAGCGATTTATGGAGAAGGTAGCTCCTGTCTTTGGAATCCATAGGCCTTTAAAATATGGCAACTGCAGGAAAAATTGTTAGTAGGGTGGGTTTTAGGTGTGTGGGAGCCAGTCTAAAGAAGGCACTGCTCTTCCATGGAAATACTTCTGGGGGCTCCTTAAGAATTCATTGTCTGGCCACAGCCTTGCTTGATTTATTAAGTTATTTCTGAGCAACCTTAGTCTACTTGGGCTCTACAGTAGTCGTCTTAATTACTGCATTGTAGGATATGTTTAGGTAATTTTAAGTATGTTCAAACAGAGCCATTAGTTCACTTATTTTTCTTTTCATGTTCTTTTGAGAATGTGTTTTATCATCTAGTTCCCAGGTATACATGCTGTCGTTCTGGGCAACTGTCTGTTGCAGAGCACGGTCATGGTAGACTTACCTCTGAGTCACAGTCATTTCCATTTCCTGGTTCTACATGAGTTAGATTTGCCACTCAGGTAAATGCCCAGTTTAAAGGCTTGCTTTTGCGTATGTCTAGTCTCTCCTGTGCGTAAGCATGTGGCAGATAGATAGAAAGGATTGAAGCATTGCTGACGAATGTGTTTGGGTGCTGCCAGCTTCAAGACAGCCACTCATACTCCAGGACAGTCAGGGTTGATGGGAAATACAGAGCAAAGAGATCCCAAGCCTTAGTGGAGTGTAAGAAAATTATCTCAGAAATTCATCTTAGGCTCAGTGTCTCTGCAGTTTTCCCCCCAGCAAGGTTTTGGACTGCTTTGCATTGAAAAATTTCAAGTAAGTTGGTTTGTGTTAGGTAAAGTCAACTGCGTTAGATATCTTAAAAACATTTAATACAGCCAGGCGGTGGTGGCGCACGCCTTTAATCCCAGCACTTGGGAGGCAGAGGCAGGTGGATTTCTCAGTTCAAGGCCAGCCTGGTCTGCAGAGTGAGTTCCAGGATAGCTGGGGCTACACAGAGAAACCCTGTCTTGAAAAAGAAAAAAAAAAATTTAATACAGAAGTATCTATCCCAGGAAAGCATAAATGAAAGAATTGTATAGCACAGATGGTGTTCGAACTGAACATACTAGGTTTTAAAGTGTTTATTTACACTTGTGACAATGGTGTCTTTTAAGTTATTTGATAGAGAAATATTTGATTCCAACCTCATGGTGGGGTAGTTTGTTTCATTCTTGTACAGTTGGTAAATTTGAGTTTGTTGTGTGTGGATAAAGAGGAATGAGAGGTCTCTGTCAAGTTTGTCCATCATTCTTCTAAAACAGGAGCAGGAAGAGGAGCTGTGATTTGGGGATGCAGGAAGCTGAGCAAACACTCTATGGATGTGTTGTGTGGTAGATGGACAGTTTTTGCTTTGTCTCTTACAGATGTATCTCAGTGGATAAACCCCTGAGGCCTGAGATGGAGCCTCACTAGAGGTTGTTCCTTTGTTCTTGGCAGATTCTTGCCTAGGGGTGTGTTAAACACCACAGCCTTGTCTTTGTTTTGTTGTTTTTGAAACAGGGTCTCACTCAGTATATTCCAAGATGACCTATAACTCAGGCTGGTGTCAAATAGCAATCCTCATGCCCCAGCCTTGCAATAGTGGGGATTAAAGACATGAGCCGTCATGCCTGGTGGCTGAGACCTTACCTTAACGTCACTAATTCAGAGTCAACAACTGACACGTGAATCTGTTCTTTTTCCTGTAGCGGTTTCCAACTTAGATGAGGAGAGTCGATGGACTGTCCACTACACGGCACCATGGCATCAGCAGGAGAATGTGTTCCTTCCCACCACAAGACCCCCCTGTGTTGAGGACCTGCACCGCCAAGCCAAGCTCAACCTCAAATCAGTGCTGAGGGGTAAGACAGCCCTCTCTCTGGGCTTGCTGGACTTAAATTGCTAATGGTTAGGAACTGACAGCATCAGTTTAATCACTGTAAAAGAAGAGGTGTGGCCACTGAACATCTCTATAAATCTGCCTTCAAAGAACCCAGTGATGCTTAGAATCCCCTCGATGTGTTCCAGCCACCAGTATTAATCTAATCCAAATAAACTTGTGCTGACATGGGATTTTGCCACTCCCTTTTAAAGCTATTGTAGGTATTGAAAGCAAATTTGCTAAAGCTGGTGCTTTTAAATGATTTGTTCAGTTCGGTTAACTTTAGAAGGCCGGGCAGGGAGTGCTTCTATATGTAAACTTTGACTTGATGCTAAGTAAGGTGTCAGAATTGGATAATGCCCGGCAGGGCTCTTCTGACCATGGAGTCTGTTGGCAGTGGCTGCTAGGAAGTGGAAGAGGCTTGCATTTCTACAGAGATTATAAGACACTAACAAACTGTTGATGTTGAAAACAGCAAATGAGTGGTGAAAGGTTTTCATCTTTGCAAAGACAATAAAGTGGGAGGCCAGGGAATTCTTCTAAAGGACAGGGTTCACTTGGAAAGACTTGGAGAGACTTTGTAATAAAACAACACACCAAAGTTCTTACCCTACAGCACACTATTCCTATCAGATCTCTCTTACTTGTCATGTATGAAATAAATCAAAGAAGTATTTGTGGTTTACTTGAAATTTAATGAACCTGAGCACCATTTCTATTACCCAGTTGTAGTAAATTTGAATCTTGAACAGTTCTATCATTGACTCAAGGAGGAAGCAATGTGAGGAACCTCTGGCTTTATAAGAATTACTTATGTATCAGACATTTGCTAAGTGATTTGTTTGCTAATGTTTTAGCACTGTGATATCAATGCATGCCTATTAAATAGTTTATTACAATGTTCTCAGCCTGTAGGTTATGACCATCAGGAAATACATATTTTTCAATATCCTCAGGTCAGAACCCCCACCCATAATTTTATTTTCATTGCTACTTCATAATGGTAATTTTGCTACTGAGCCTGTCTCAGTTCCTGAGACCATCTGAAATGTATATTTTTCTGTGGTCGGGATGCACAGGTTGAGAACCACTGGTTTATTACAATGCTAAGAGCTAGTTTCAGCCCACTGAATGTTTGTCTCATCTCATTAATCTTCATAGCTATTGTTGTGTTCTCTCTGCACCTAGATGAAGCAGTCGTTCACAGAGGTAAACTTGTCTGTCAGCCCACAGTTAGTTGTACCAGCCAGGACTTAAGCTCGGGTCCCTTTAAGTTGTGGGACTCATCACTCTATTAAACTGACTTTAATAACTATTTGTTGGGAATCTATTGTTCTGAAGCAAATGTAGAATATGAAGGCAGAATCCTGACTACCCTGGAGTTTGTACTCTAGAGTACAAATTGCACAAAAAAAAGAAAAAAAAATACTCAAGAGATATGCCCAAAACTGCTCTTTGGGAATGAAAAAGAAAATCAGATAATTTTTGCTCAGAGACTGGCAGACAAGCAGTAGATTTGCCATAAAATTATTTCCTTTTTTTTCCTTCCTTGAATTATTTTTACATCTACATGACAGATCATCTGACTGACTGTCTATCTATCTATCTATCTATCTATCTATCTATCTATCTATCTATCTATCTATCTATGTCTATTGTCTGTCTGCCTATGTACATATATGTGCCCTGGCAAATGTGTGTCAGTCAGAGGGCAACCTGTTAACTTATAGAAGCAATTCTTCCCTTTCACCATATGGGTCCTGGGAATCAAACTCAGGTCCTTAGGTTTAGTGGCAAGCCCCTTTCCGTGCTGAACCATCTTGCTCACTTTCTTTTCCCCTTAACTTTCCTAAGGCATAGCTTTTCTCATGTGTCTTAGAGTATCTTGTTTTAGACTCTAAAAGTTAGGGCATTATCAGGTTCTTTTTTTTTCATTAAGCCAGAATAACGTGTATGTTCAATGACTACAAGCTTAAACGAGAACAGCATTGCTCATTTGCACGGCCTTGGAGTTATACTTGGAGCTTAATCACCTTCATGATATTGTTGCTTATGTGTACTTAAATCCAACCACAGTGGAGAACGGTTCAGTCCCCAGTGGTTCATCTTTAGTCCGTCTCAGCAAGTAGCATCTCTACTTTATATAGCTTACCTTCCTCCGCCAGATTATTAATGAGACCATGGCAGGGTTCCCAGGACAAATCCTTGAGGCAGTGCTTTGCTCGGATGGCTCTGCCCACCCAGCTCCTGAGGCGCCAAGCACTGCATGGGCCAGCTTGTAGAAAGTTTTCTGCCATGGTATGCTTGAGTCTGAATACTCAGGCCCACCAGCTTTTTGATACCTCTCCAGGAAACTATGCCTCACTCTCACGTTCATGTACTTTCAAGTTCCACATCAGGGCCTTCCTTCCTTAGACAGCTGAGCATGCGTTTGTCTGTGGGTCCTTCAGTACCACACAGGAGATAGCATCACCCCAAGTTTTGCCAAAACTTGAAATTTTATTTTGACAAGATAATTCCAGTTAGTTGTTTGTTTTTACTCCAGGGCTCCCCCCACCCAACTCGGGCCCATAGGTTCTTTATTTGTTTCTCATTACGGATGATTGTGAGCCACCATATGGTTGCTGGGATTTGAACTCATGACTTCCAGAAGAACAGTCAGTGCTCTTAACCACTGAGCTATCTCTCTAGCCCTGTTTGTTTATTTTTTTTAAAGCCCACAACAATTTTAGATGTTCTGTTCACAAAATTAATAACCTTGGAAAATTCTTGGACTACATCTTTTAAAGTCTGGATTTTAAGCCATTTTTTTTTTTTTTTTGAGGTTTTAAATATAACTTTGGGAACCATGGCTGGATAGGATGAAATGATAAAGAGCAACTCATTTCTTTTCTGTTCTGTATCTACTTCTGATCACTTTGGATCCACTAAGAACCTTGTGTCCCTTTTCCCCCAAATCATCTTAGCAAACTGAGAGAAACAAAAGGAGGGTGTACATTGCCTCCACTCCAGTGAAGGTTCAGAGTAGCGGGAAAACACTCGTGAGGGCATCATAGCGTGGACACACGGGATGGACACACTAGCTAGCTCCATGTGTGCATACTGTGGAAACTTGGCCTTGGATGAGCAATCCGTTTAAGTTAATTCTCCCAAAACATTTTTCTTTTTTGCTCAAAAATATAGAAAAGTATAATTCTCTGTAGAGTATAATCTATTTTGTTCTCTCTCTAACCTCTGCAACCTTGTCTTTAATTTTAAAGACATTCTAACATTTCATTTTTGCTAAATATGTGAATGCTGTCTTGTTATCACTCAAGTACTCTTATGAATTTTTTTGCCCCTTTCTGTAGGAGAGGAAGCTGGGCTTGCCTAGTCTTAAGGACTAGAAAGTGCAAATGGCAGTGGTACAGTGAGTACTAATAGGTTAACAAATAAACACCCAAAGTATACTTCTTAAAGTAACCTGGAAGTGCTTCGTGGTCAGTCTATGTACTATGTACTATGCAGAACTTAGGTTTAAGTTAATGTCCAGAGGCGGGTAATTGATATAATTGATGCTGTTTGAGCATCAGTTTTGTACTTACTTGTTTGCTTGCTTGTCTGTTTGCTTCTTTATTTAGACACATCTTGTTTTAGAGTTTTAGAGTGAACCGTTCTCCAGTTTAAGGGGCTCACTTTGGTGTCCTAACTACTCAGGCAGCTTTGTGGGTGAGGAGGGAATCTTGAAATGAAAGTACCAGGAGGCCTGTTCTCCAGTTCGCCATCAATCTCCTAGTTGGTCCTGCAGTTCTATACTACAGGCAGACTGGTCTTTCCAGATGTCTAACATGGTGCATGGCACATCTGGATCCCTTGTGCAATTTACTGCTCAAAATATAGCGAAGATTGTTTGTATTCCTTGTCAGCCTCTGGACAGCTTGATAAAACAAAGTAGACACATTTTTAGATCAAATGTTGGTTTTGTTCATTTGCTACTAGTGATTTAAGTTATGATTTACTGCCTTTGAAGATGTATGTTACCTAGATTTGAAAATAGTGTTTTGGTGTTTGTTTGTTTGTTTGTTTGTTTTTAAAGATTTTCTTATTTTTATGTGTATCAGTGGTTTTGCCTACATGTATGTCTGTGGATCACATGCAAGTTTGGTGCGTATGGAGGTCAAGATAGGGTGTTAAATTTCTTGGAGCTGGAGTTATGGATGGTTTTAAGTAATTTTATGGGTGCTGGGAACAGAACCATGGGACCATCTTTCTAGCCCCTTGTTACAGAGAATAGAGAGGTTTGAAGATGGATTCCATTATCCATGAAGAATTCTCCTAGCACTGTACTGAACTCCCGGAAGATTTTACCCCCTTCCCCTCATGCGGCGGTTTGAATATATATACTTGGCCCAGGGAGTGGCACTGTTAGGAGGTGTGGCCTTGTTGGAGGAAGTATGTCACTGTGGGAGTGGGCTTTGAGACCCTTCTCTTAGCTTCCTGGAAGCCAGATTTCTCCTGACTGCCTACAGATCAAGATGTAGAACTCTCAGCTCTTCCTCCAGCACCATGTCTGCCTGGACACTGCCATGCTTCCTGTCTTGATAAGGGACTGAACCTCTCAACCTATAAGCCAGCCCCAATTAAATGGGTTGCCTTTGTAAGAGCTGCCTTGGTTATGGTGTCTCTACACAAGCATGGAAACCATAACTAAGGCAACTCTGTGAGTACATGAACCTTTGTGACTTTCCTGGAGACAGCTTTGATGAAAGATACCCTCTGATAAGCACATTTTATCTACAGGGCCTTTAGCTTTCTAGAAAGAATCTTAGTTGGGGGTAAAGGGGAATTGGAAGCTAGGGATTGGCTCCAAGAGAGGGTCCTTGTTTGTTTCTCTACAGTTTTCAGACTTCATTTGACAATAATGAGCATATTAAAGACTGAAATAAAGGCATCATGTTCAAATCTCCAAAAAGCTCAGCTTGGAAGATATAAATACAGTTTCTCTCAGTATGGTTAACAGACCGTTTAGTCACTCTGTCTGTGTACACTGCTGCCTGAATTAGTTCACAGAGCATCTGCTGTTGGTATCAGGAATGTTCTTGTAGTCAAAGTTCCTTGCTGAGAAATGTATTTTAGCAGGTCATCTTGCTCCATGGCTCTAGATTCTGAAGTGCAAGCACAGGGAGGAAGGGGTATTCAATTTGGCCCATGCTCTTTTAAAGTCAGAGATACTTTCATTACATCTGAGAGGACAGAGCTGTGGATCTATGGTGCTATAAAGAGACTACTTTTCCCAGATGCCTAGAGATAAGTATATGTTTAAAGTCCAGTGTAGGATAGCTTTCTATGGACCGTGTTTCTGAGTAGATTCAGCCAGGTTTCTGAATCCAGTCTTTTCTCTGGGTCTGATGGACTGGCTGTTGCATCCGTCTTCTTTGGGAACCTGGGTCTCTGAAACCTCACAGATCTATTTTGTGTCTTGGGCAATAGATTGTTGTTCTGGAGACTCTGTAACAGGAATCTCAAAATACCTGCCCCTCATTGTGGAAGAGGCATTTGTGGAAGGAGGGGTGCATTTGTGTTTTGTTTTTTTGTTTTTTTGAAACAGGGTTTCTCTGTATAGCCCTGGCTGTCTGGAACTCACTCTGTAGACCAGGCTGGCCTAGAACTCAGAAATCTGCCTGCCTCTGCCTCCCAAATGCTGGGATTAAGGGCGTGCGCCACCACTGCCCGGCCTTTTTTCTTTCTGTTTTGTTTTGTTTTGTTTTTTTTGGGAGGGGTGCATTTGAATTTAGTATAGTGGTACACAGCTATAAGTAAGTAGAACATAGCCATAGAAATGGCTGCCATAGTTTAGTTGGTACTATCCCTGAGTGCTTTACTCCAATCATGCACTGAGGAGAAAGGAGGAGGAGGAGGAGGAGGAGGAGGAGGAGGAGGAGGAGGAGGAGGAGGAGGAGGAGGAGGAGGGATGTAAGTTAATATGAAAGCTATAGTCATGATGCTGTGGTTTATGTCCTCCCCATTTCCCAGCAGCCTCTGAATAACACCCACAGTAGCTATCTGGCAGGTGCCTGTCTATCTGATGGTCAGCCCTCTCACATTCTGTAGACAGACAAACCAAAGCCCTGAGAAGATGAAGGATGGCCACGCTACAGGCCTATTGTGATCTCAGTCCCCTGGGCATCCTGAGAAGACTTGTATAGCTGCTGTCAACTTCCTGAGAGTTCACAGGGACAGGGCTCTGTGAGTTTAATGTCCAAGGCAGGTTTGGTTTCTTGAGGCAGTTCATTTAGGAGATTCCGATGAGCTCATTGTTGCCCAAGGTAGCTTCACAGTTGATCTGGAATCTTCTTTTCACTCACCCAGATTTCAGTAGCATTCAAATTAGTGCAAGAGGCACAAAGAAGCACTGTGTGGTATCAGGTGTGACTGGCACATAGTAATGCCATTTGGTGCTTGTTTTTAAGGTTATATTAGGCCCTAATACCTCAAAAGATTTAAAATGTATAAAGAATAGGTTACAGGGTAAAATTATAAAGGTTTGGAAATAATAGGTCAGTGATTTATTACTGCGCTTGGTACTCTGCCTAGCTTCTGACTTCCTGAAGAACATTGATATATATATATATATATATATATATATATATATATATATATATATACATACATACATATACATATATATATATATGCAGAGTATTGCTAGCTAAAGAAAAAACATGTTAAATTCTATGAGCAAGTAATTTATTTACAAATTGTTCAAAATCATGTTCTAAGTGGTTTTGTTTTATTTTGTTTTGTTTTTGAGATAGGGTCTTTACAGTCTAGCCTGGCTGTGAACTTGCTATGCAGTTTAGGCTAGTCTCAAAATCATGGTGAGCATCCTGCTTCGGCTTCCTGAGGGCTGGGATTTTAAGCACACAACAGCATGCCTGGCTCCCATTTTTCTAGTTTAAACAAAAATGTGTGTAAAATCGGGGCAGGGGTGGCCATAAAGTATTAGTCACAAATACTGCACAGAACACAAGTATGAGAAACAGCTCTTATTTTCCTCAAGCACAGCAGCAATGGATTAGAGTCTTGCTCTGCGGTCAATAAATACTCCAGAAACTGAGATGGCAGACTAAGGTTCTGATCTCAGAGTTGTTAGTGTACACAGCAAGGCCATCTTGGGAATCGTATCTCATTGTTGTTCTTGGCTTCTGGAAAACAGCTTATGGTTTATCTCTCTGTTTTTTTCCCAAGCTTCAAAATTCTGATCAGCTTAACTCTATAAGTGTGATAAATGTGCAGATGATTGTCACAGAGACATACCAACTGCTGTGCCTAAGTCCTGACAAATTGTCTAAAATCAAGTTTCTGTTCTCATAAATTTCTTTTCTAGGCCAAGTATTGCGAGTGAGTCACTGGGCTGAATACTGTAATAGAGCCAAAGATGAGTAACTTGTTTTCTTCCAGCAGCTTAAGTCAGGCAGAGATAAGCCTGCAGGAATAACTAACTGGTACAGTGTTGACGAGGGTGGTATTATTAAGCTTCACCCCACCCTTAGGCGTTGGCTTTGAAACATAAACTTAATCATTTCTCTTTTAAATTCTTTTTAGCTCCTGTTCAGACCTTTGATACCACAACCCATGTGAAGTGACCCCTGCTGTCTATGTCCCTGTACCAAATCACCCGTTCCCCCCCTTGTCTTTACCTTATCATTTTACAGGGAAGTTTGATAAGGTTCTTTAACTAGAATGCTAGCTTGCCCCTCCCCCCACCCATGTGTTACATTGCAGTCTTTGCCCTTCTGACCCATGACCTCTCTTGCTTGGCCACTTCCCACTACACTTCTTTTGATAGTCCCATGGGTATCTGAATCTCCACAGAGCTTTTCTGGACTTCCTAGTGGCCCTTCTCTGCGCTTCCACGGGTTCCCAACAGAACCTTATAGCTCTCCATGTAAACAGCTTTCCAACAGCAGACTAAGTGCCTTTCCACGTGTCTTCACACCCTAAACCAAGAACTTTAGCAACAGGATTTTGTCCTGGGTATCCTGAGCCCACAGTCCAGCATATAAGACTAGAAATACTACTACGTCTGTGGAAGCCCTGGTCATCTGCAACTTGAGGGAGCTGAGTCAAAGCCAGAAACTGGTGGCAAGAGTGGAATGAAGGAGGCTAAGGGAGTGGATTTCAATTAACCCTTCAAGCCTAAATTATTTTATATTTTTAAAGGGCTGCAGCCATAAAAGGTGCAAGAGAGCAACTGTGGAAGGAGAAAGTCACGGGGTTGGGGTGGCCAGGAAGAGTTTGAGGCTGTTGGACGGGTTACTTGGAAGCCATTGGTAACCTTTGAAAGAGAAGTTGAAAGGCAATGGATTTAGGAACAATGTATAGCGCCAGAGGTGTGACCTGTGTCTTCTTAGGGAAGTGGAGAATGGTGCTTTGTGGTGGAATCAGAAACCATATGGTTCATATTAAGGTGCTGGAGGCTTGGTGGAAATATGGCTCCACTGTATTAACCATTTGGTGAGAAAGATAACTTCAGTTGCTAGTCTATGTCCAGTACTTAGACATTGAGTTAGGTTGACTTTTTAAAGGACGTGATAATGTAATTGAAGGCGCTCCTCTTTTTTAATGCGTTTGGCATTCATTAAATGTGGAATTTTTATCTTTAGGGAAAAAATGTTTGACTTGAAATAAGGGCTTAAATCCCTTATTAAGAAATAGAGAAAAGCAAAGACAGAAATATGGAGCTAACAGAATGGAAATTGTGGACAAAGTGTGCTGCTTAATGTCTCCCATTGGACTTGGTGTCTCCTAGTAACTAGTTGATACACAGTGACCCGGACCAGTGCTCTCCTTGGCGTAACCTGTGAGAGAGGAATCAGGTGCTGGGAAAAGTCAGCCTTCATTGCTTTCAATAGGTAAAGAAGGCTCCCTTCCCCCATTTTTAATGGTTACTAAGTACAAAAGATGGACTGGTAAGTACAGACCTTCAAATGATCCCAGTCTGAACAAAGCACCATGGATTGTTTAAACAAAGGCTTTTTGTTTTGTTTTTGTCCACAGCCGGTCTGCGGTCTCAGCAGTTTTGTGTTCACTCCTGATAAAGTAACTTGAGTGGCTCCTGTGCTTCAGTCAGTGTGGCAGAAAAATGCTACATTGAAGGTCCCTAGATAAGGTCTGCCCTGGCTCCCCATACAGCCCCAGTGTCTAGTGTTGGCAGAGAATCCCTGTGGGCTACTTGATATTGAGTCCTTTGCCAATGGTCCTCAGCCGCCGCAATAGCTGTCCCGATTCTAATGTGAAATGAATGTGAAATGAGATCACCTCCACTGTGGCTTTTCTGGTTGTGCTTGGCTAGGACTCCTAATTTTCACACACTCACTTACACTCATCATGGGTACCAGCTAGCTTTTCACCCTTATTTCAACCAGGTTCTGTTCTGGAAGCCTTCTTCAATTGATTTGGGGATTCAAAGAGAAGAGGCTGTAAAAATTGGCTTTCTGGGATGGTAAATGACATTTTAATGCTCTTGATGGTATGTTTAAAAAAAAAATGCCGAGAATTAATCCAGTGGCGTATTGGTATTTTCTTACTAAAGTCCCTTGCCTGCCTCATTAACTATATAGGGAGATATTAATAAAAATGGCTTTAAAGCTTTTAAAAGCTTTAATGCTTTACTGCCATGTATTTTCTCATATATCTGAATTTAAATTTGCATAAGGATATGTATATGCAAGCATATATACATACAAGTATGCATGTGTATAAACTTATTTGTATGCCTGAAGTTGCCTGTGGTGATTAGTGTTAGGGAGGGTGATATTGGTCCCAGCACACAGGATAAACAGAATGTGTTAATACATGAGTCAGCAAGTTCACTTTCATTTGTCTGTCAAGTGATTGACCAGTAAGCAGTGTGTGCTACCTCTGGGACCTCTCTCTACCTTCCCTATCTTAGTCTGTATTTTATTGAATGCATTGTATAAATTGAAATGAGAAGTTGTGTGGAATTAGGTAGAAATATGTTTTGGCTTGTTTCCCATAGCAGAAAGAGCCATCTATTTTGTGGCAGTCTGTTATTCTGTCTCCCCCAGCTGTATTCTTCTCTTAACCCTGACTGATGTTTCCTCTCAAGTACGGTTTTCCCTTGCACATCCATCTTACCTGGCTGGGCAGAAGCCTCTGGGATTTACCCGTGATGCAGCCAGCTGTTTGGTCTTAGCGTCTGGGTGGTTGGTGCATTGGGTTTTTATCACTGTGACAAACTGCATGAAGTAAAGGACTTAGGAAGATGAAGATTTATTTTAGCTCAGCATTTCAGAGGGCTTGGTTCTTGGTTGGATAACTGCATTTTTCCCCTAGGCCAAACAAGCTGGAGCATTTTGGTGACAGGGTATTTGGAGCAGGCCTCTTACCTCATGGTTGAAAGAAACAGGGAGAAAGAAAGAGGCTAGAACACAAGCTTTGCCCTCCAAAAGGACATCTCTAGTGACCTGGAGGAATCCAGTCAGGCCCCATAGCTCACAATTTTTACCACCGAAATAGTCCATTCAATGATGAAGCCATCAAAGGATTACCCTCCTTTGGTTAAGGCAGAGCCCCCATGAGCCTGTCATTTTCCTAAAGCCCCACTTCGGAACTCTGTCCGGGACTAGTCCTTTAACATATAAGTCTTTGGGAACATTTCATTTCCAAATCATAGCAGTCTAACTGAAATTCTGAGACTCGCTCTCTCTTGGTAGATAACCTGACCAAGCACTGAGTAGCATTACCCTATCCCACCTATTCTTACTCTGCTCTTCTATGGCTATAAGCTTTGAAAGGGCTAACTTACTCGGAGGTTATTAAATTCCATATTGATCCTTCTCCCAACCTGTGCCTTACCACCCCTGAAATGTGGAGTGTCCTGAGACACTGATGATCTACACACTACCAACTAGACACACAGGCCATATGCGGGTTGAAAGTCTGACCAAGGATGACATGTAACGGGCAGTGGGATGAGCACTTCTCTTGTGGCTCCATTCATTATCCTTTTAAGGGTACACTACCAAGAGAATACAGGGAATCTTTACTTATTTTATTCCTTGCTCAGTACCTACAACTGAGCAAGTTTACTTAGGGCTTAGAGATCCTCGGAAGACTTTTTGATATTTCCATTTAGAACACGGAAAGCCACTGGAGAAATGAAACTTAAGAGTTATATAATCTGACTCATTGTTGCTAAATGGTTCCATTTAGCTCCGTGTTGAAAGTTTGTAGATAGGGGAACAGGGTTAACAGTGACTACCACACATTTGAAGGACATCTCGACATATAAAATACCTCGTAAGTAACAGAATTAAAGCTTTTAATTTTTTTTTTTGAAACAAAACAGGAAGTAAAAGTAGATATCAGATACAGTGTTCGTCTTCCCATACTGATCTGTGGCTTGTCAGCCGAATTCATCTTTGTCCTGTCTTCTTGCTAAATTACTGAATGATGTAAGCTCATCTCTCTCCTTTTGGGACCTTTAAAAAAACTCTGTGTATGAGTGTGTGTGTGTGTGTATTTTATGCATAGGTAATCTCACTACCCTCTTCCCTTAAAATAATTTCTTACATTGAAATACACATACAGGATATCTCCAGCTATAAAAATTCTATTGTCCTCTTTGGGGGTCCCTGCTTGATACCCCCTCTAAATAGAAAAGACCTTTTTTTGGGGGGGGGTCCTCACCTGTCACCACACCAGCCACCTTTACTTTTGTAAAGTTACCAGTGAGCCCTCCTGGAGCTACAGAGGCACCTTAGTCTGGAGAACGATTGTCCAAGTTAGGTGACCTTCCTTACTTTAGCAGCAAGTTCCTTGAAGGGTGGAATAAAACCCACCACCCTGCAGAAGTGACTTGAGAAACTGGACTTTCTTGTCTCTCGGGCTGCTTAACTCTGTTTTCTCTTCAGTTAACATGGCCTCGGGTGTAGAACATTCCGAGGTTTACTAAGAAATGGGTCAAGGGGTGGTAGAGATGGCCTGTCATACAAAAAAAAAAAAAAAATGATGACCCAAGTGCACACAGGTAAAATGTCGGACTTGGGTGCATGGCTGTGAACCCAGGGTTGGGAAGGTAGAGATAGAAGGACCTGGACCTTGCCAGCTAGCCAGTCTGGCCAGATGGGTTTAGTGGGGGCTTTTATGCCTCAACCTCGTGTGCACATGAATCTCTCTGTCTGTCTGTCTGTCTGTCTCTCTCCCTCTCTCTTTCTCTCTCTCTCTCTCTCACACACACACACACACAGAACCTGTCAGCACAATCACTGACCCCCATTGTATGACTTGCCTTCCCTACC
>NW_022196902.1:10659267-10668234 GCF_008632895.1 Mastomys coucha
CTGTCAGCAGAACCACTGACCCCCATTGTATGACTTGCCTTCTCTACTTTTCTGCAGAAGCAGAGCTCTGTCGAACTTTCCACTCCCCTCTTTAGGTAATGTCAGATTTATTCCTGTCAAGAGTCTCCTACCTTGACACTTGGGCCAGAGTATCCTCTCAGATTGGCCTGACTTTCCTCACCCAATATTAAGCAGATTTTACTCTGTCTTTGCATCCCGATCAGACTTACTTTCAGAACTCTGGAAAGGCTGCAACCAGAAGTCCTTCCCCAAAGCCATATTTTTTTTTCCTTTGTTCTTTTCTGTTGCTTTGGATATTGAGTATCATTGACATGATGATTGACAAGGGACTGGTCTCTGGGTTGACTATACATATATTACAAGATAGCTCTGATTTGAGTACCTAGAATGCAAATATGCACTTTGATACCATTGTTAAGTATCCCTGTAGAATTGCATAACAACTCTTAATTGAAAGTGAGGGAAAGACTGATCATTAGTCCAGCAGTAAGCCAAGGGTATGTTTATTTGAATTCTTAGCATTTAAAATTTCTGTCACATTATCTAGAAAAATATCTATGGACAAGATTTATATTAAATTCACTAAATGAGTGAGTCACTTGAAAAATGTTGGCACATCTGTGGACTTTTAATTATCTTCAAGTTTGTTGGTGCTTGAAGACGATTTAAATAAATTGGTGTTAACTGCTTTAAAGAATTTTTGGAAAATCCAAATGTATTTAGGCAAATTCATTATCTGTAAGTGGCATATGAAATCAGTTTGATTTCTTTCTCTTTTCCAACCTTGTCAAACCCAATAAATTAATGAAAGGACTGTTCAAATTAAAAACTGTATTTTGGGCCGGGCGTGGTGGCGCACACCTTTAGTCCCAGCACTTGGGAGGCAGAGGCAGGCGGATTTCTGAGTTCAAGGCCAGCCTGGTTTACAGAGTGAGTTTACAGAGCACATTACGGCCATCATCCTTATAATTAACGATGGAACTGGAGTCCTCCCAAAGTGTTATGACCTTGAGTTGTAATAAGAGGATTCTAAAGATTTACTACTATTCAAGATAAGCCATAGTCAGATGTCAACATATGGCATGTCGGAACCCTTTACTGCTGTGAGATGCAGGATTCTGCTCTGACCCCTGCACCTCCTATCATATGCACTCATATGCACTACTCTCCGGCCTGGCAGCAAACAAGGTAGAAAACTTACTGGGTCCTTTTGGCTTTTTGACCACAAATTATTCTTTCATTGTCCAACTGTCTTTTCACACAGTTTAGTGAGCCAGTAACCTTTTTTTTTCTTGGTATTGTTTTAGAACCACCTACTTATATTACTGTATTAGCTTCTTGGAGAATAGTGGAAAGTAGAAAGACAGCCCTGTTTTATTCTCAATATGCATCCAGTCTCTGCTTCCTCCTTTTCCCTATAATACCCAGCATCTTATGTGAGGGAAATTATTGTTTTTTTTTCTTTATTTCAGGCCAAAGATTGAACCTATGCTCTGTGAATACACAAGTGCTCTATCACTGAGCTGCACCTTCAGTCCGAAGTCCAAGGCACTAGCTACCTATTGAAGTTAAAAACTTATTTTCAGACCATTTCCAAATCATTGTCAGAACTTCAGGAAACATTAACATTTTGAAATGTTTTAAACTTATTTTATTGCATGCATATGGATGTTTTGCTGCATGCATATCTGTATACCATATGCATACCTGGTGCCTGAGGAGGCCTGAAGAGGGCATCAGCTTCCCCAGAACTGGAGTTTCAGATGGTTGTGAGATGCCATATGGGTTCTGGGAATCATATTCGGATGGGAGAGTAGCCATTGCTCTTAACTGTGGAGCCATCTCTCCAGACTCTAAGAAAAAAATGTAATACGTAGCAGACCTTCTTTCATGGGACTTGTAAACACAGACAAGCACAGCTCTCACCTTAAAGGAGTAAGAGAGTTTAGTCTGTAGCCAATCCAAATGACCATGGCCTGGGTACAAATACCACAAGTGCCATGCTTCAATGGGATAGCAGTGCATGGAGGTTTTCAAAATTAAATTAATTATGGTTACTGCTGCGGGGCAGGGGCATGTGTCCTACAGAGTACATAGAAACGGGAGAAGGCAGTTTTCTGGAGTTGGTTCTCATTTGCTGCTCTTACGTGTAGTGTGAGGATTAAGACTCAGGTTGCCAGGCTTGCACTGTTGGGAGGTGAGCACCTTTACCCACTGAGCCAGCTGACCAGCCCTTCATGAAAGTTTTATAATAATAGAACAAAGGGAATTATACACCAAGACTGGGGTTTTTTCCCCCCAAACACATTGGTAGGTAAGTGATGCAAACTGGCGAAATCTCTTCTTGCCTCAGATGCTGTCTGATGAGGTTTTTAGCCTTTGGGTTAGCAGAAGTAAGAAGGCTCTTTGTCCATTCCAAAAAGTCGTATTGAACTGTGACATTAGGCTCTTAGGGTCCATGTAGAGGTGATACAGCTTCATTAGAGCACCAGAAGTAGCCCAAGACAATATTGAAGCTCTCCACAGTCAGCTTTATAGAATGCTTGACACAGCTATGCCCCACCACCACCACCTCGCAGGCTCAGCTCACAGATTATATGACAAAGAAGTCACTTATGAGGTATAGACATTGGTGGTAAATGCCAGATGCTGTTCCTGGTCTCACTGGTAACTTCTTTTCATTCAAACACTACCTGTGGTTTATTTGGACTTTGTGTATCTGCATAGTCTGACAGGACCCTAGTGCTTTAAGGCTGGAGCTGGTGGGGATAAGGTGGTAGTGGCAGGTGCAGCCACACTTCCTCTCTGTTCTGAGCTCCAAAGGCTACTCCTGTCTCTGGAGTCAGAAGGCAGAGTTCTGATGGTAACTCACAAGGTCCTGCCAAGGCTAACCTTCCCCCTCCTGCTCTTCACCCCTTAGTTCTTTCTCTAGGAGGTAGAAGCCAACTTCCTTCCTCCAATGTCACATTTCCCAAAGCCTGTACTTCCTGTCTATCATCAACCCATCACCCCCTCTTCCTGTACTTCCTGTCTGTCATCAACCCATCACCCCCTCTTCTTGTACTTCCTGTCTGTCATCAACCCATCACCCCCTCTTCCTGTACTTCCTGTCTGTTATCAACCCATCACCCCCTCTTCCTGTACTTCCTGTCTGTCATCAACCCATCACCCCCTCTTCCTGTACTTCCTGTCTATCATCAACCCATCACCCCCTATTCCCCTTCCCGCCTCATTGCCTTTTCTACTTGGGACCTTATTGTAATAGTTTATGGTTTTTATTTGTTGTCTGTGCGCATGTCATGACATAGGCTCTGTGGACTAGGGTCTTTTCTGTTCACTGTGGGAATCTCCTCTGCATGTGACAGTGCTTGGCAGGTGGGAGATACTTAAGAACGGCTTGCTGAATCGTAGGTACTTGGAGTAGGGATGCTGTGCCCTGAGGCAATCATACCAATGAGGAAAGGAAACAGTCTTGGGGGCAGGTGACATTCGACAGCTACAATTTGCTTCTTTGGCAGCAGTTTCTCTTGTGTGTCCATAAACTTTTACTTATCCTTCTTTCAAAAGGGCATAGTTTGAGATTTTGTACCATGTGAAGCACAGGAGGACCTATGAATGCTTGAGGTATGGCTTCTTCGTTTAAAAACCCTTAATCCTAGAAGGGAAGGGAACATATATATTAATGAAGACAGAGGCGATTACAGTGACCTGAGAATAGAAGGCAACTGTCATGAGAAATGAGTCCTGAGGGTACAGAGTCACCACTGTAACACTGACAAATTCACGATAGCACACGGGTGGTGGAGTGGTAGACGCATGTGTGCGCGTGCTGCATATGTAGCCAAGAGAGAAGGCTTTGTGTGACTGAGGGTTGGAGGTCAGCCTCAAAGGGACAGATGACATTTTGCTTGTGGTTCTAAAGGTTGGGAAATCCAGGATCTGATAAGAGGCACTTGTAAGGGTGACCCAAAAGCAGAGATGGAGGAGGGAGTCACCTGCTGCTGTAATTTCTCTCCAGCGAAATGGCCTTAATCTACGAGAGAGAGAGAAGCCCTCATGAGTGAAGCACCCAGGCATCTCTTACGGTTCCCTGCTCTGGAACCATCATGTGGCAGTTAAGTTGGAGCATGGGTTTGGTAGGAGCATTTTAACCATAGCAGAGGTCCAGAGAGAAATGAAGATGATGTGACCTCTCATCCTAAGCAGTGCAGTCATGCATGATATTACTCCCAGGAGAGATGAGCTCTGAGGCCAGAACACCCCGGTTCTGATGGTGGTTCCACCACATGCAGCACAGCGTGCTACATGTTTGCCTCTTTAACTTTTCATGTGTAAAGTGTGAGCATTCTACTCTCAGTCTCTTAGAGCAGTGACACAGGAAGTCCTCAGCGTGGGTCTAACTGATACCTGGCCGTTACTGTTGAGACTTCTGAGTCGTCCCATCTACCCTTTCCTATCCGAAGGACCTGGAGATGGATTCTTCAGATAAGCAGATATTACCTTCCCAGGGTCACATTATTGAGTAGACAAGTGGGTCCCTGTTATGCCCTGTTCTTATCCAAGGGTCTTCCTGTTTGATGGACTGGGGTCACTGTCAAGAACTTACCTCCCAACACAGACTTCTGGGAAGATTTCTGTTAATATCTTCCTTGTCTTGCATCCCCTAGCCTGTCCTATGTTCATACTTCAGGGCTGTCATGGCAATGTATTATAAAACTGGGTAGCTTAAAATAACAGCAAAAAAAAAAAAAATTTTTTTATCTCGTAGGTCTAGAGACAGAAAGTTCAAAACTAAACTGGTGGTAAAGGCATGTTCCCTCCATCTTCTCTGGGAACATTTCTTTGCCTTTTCCAGCTTCTGGGGGCCCCTGCTAGCTCCAAACTCTTGCTTCCAGCTTCTGGGGGCCCTGCTAGCTCCAAACTCTTGCTTCCAGCTTCTGGGGGCCCCTGCTAGCTCCAAACTCTTGCTTCCAGCTTCTGGGGGCCCCTGCTAGCTCCAAACTCTTGCTTCTAGCTTCATGTGGCTGTTATCTCTTCCTATAAGGCCGTGAGTTGTATTCACTACCCCCCACTCTTAACAACCTCATTTTAATCTGTATCTATCTGGAAGGATTTCATTTCCAAGGAAGGATATGGGCAAGTGGGCTGAAGACATCTCTGTATTTTTTTGAGCGGACATGGTTCAACATATAAATCATACTTTTCGACCACAGTGCCTCCATCTTTTTTCTTTGCTGTGCTAAGTTACAATGTATTTGCTGAGTACCTGGCTCTTCTAGAGTAAAACCACTTTTAATCAGGAAGTTTTGTGTCAAGTAAAATTAACTGGACATATATTCTTTGTATAAATCTGGAAGTTAAATTACTTTGACTCATTTTGTTTTGACCTGAGGGGTGTTAGAAAGGTCCCAGCCACTGACAGTGAAAGGACCCCACTCAGAGTGTCTTGCATTCTTAGGGGGAAAAGGTGCTCACAGCTTTGTTGTGATGTTTTGGTAAAAATGTAGCTAAATTGGGTTTTAAAATAACATGTTAATAACTTAAAAGCCAAGCAAATCTAGTTATGCAGTTACTTCCTGACTTTCAGTAATGAATCCGGCTGCTTATGGTTTATGTGTGAATTCTAACAGCAGGTATGTGAGGGGGGTATTATTTTTGCATACCCTCTTTATGGAGGCTGTGTGGAAGTTCTAGTACCCCAGAGTCTAGCACAGTGCCCAAGCAGATAGAGGACTGGAAAGTATTTGGACAGATAGGAATCTGAGTTCCTAAGAGATTCACATGCTGCTTTCTGGATATCACATATAGTAAGCTATGTGGAAAATCTGTCTGGATACCAAACAGCTGCTTGGCCACTCTAATGTATACTCTTAGTGACAATTAGGCCCCCTTTATAGAAACAGAAGGGTTGGGTTTCATTGAGGTTGCAGCTTGCTTGTCAGAAGGCTCTGCTTCCTTTAGAAGGCTTGGAATGCTGAGAGAGGAAGTAAGGAGACTCTGGACACTAGACTCAGTGCCGCTCTTCCACTTGGTAGAACCTTCTGAGTTGTTCTGCCAGATTAGGACTACATTTCCTGTCTTCCCTGAAGTTATATCTAAGTGTCTGGCTTGTTTTATCCAACAACACTGGAGTGGGTGGAGTTGCTGTAACTTCTGCGCTGAAGAGCCGAGTGTGAGAAACTCCGGATTCTCCCTCCAGGCACCCGGTGAGGTAGACCTCTGTCTGCCTTGACTTTAAATGGGGATGCAGACCAGACCTGTAGCTAGCTTTAAGAGGGGAGTATAACTACTCTCTGCCTCTGAGATTTTGAAATTGTTGTGTTAAGCCACTGAGAATCTGGGACTATTGGTAACTGAACTGCTGTCTACATTCTAGTTCATAGCGACTGCTCAAGTAAATTTAGAAGCAGTAACCTCAGAAAGAGGGAATTATACAAGAGTGCCCAGAGAGAAATTAACTTTGAAAATAACTCTTGAAAACTTACTGAAAGCATTATTTTTCAAATTTTATGTGGGGCAAGTGTGTGTGTGTGTGCATATGCATATGTGTGTGTGTGCTCACATGAAGATACATGTAAAGGCAGAAATCGACATCACGTATTTTCAGTCCCCGACTTATTTGTGTGTTCGTGTGGTGTATGTACTGTGTGTATACATATGGAAGCCAGAGAAGAGTGCCAGGCATCTTCTTCTACCAAGGTAACACCTAGTTCTTTGAGACAGGATCTCTGGCTGAACTTGATGCTAAGCATGCATGTGTGTTCAAGGAGTACAGATAAGGTCCTCTCCCTTGTGTAGAAAGTGCACTTACCTATTGAGCATGCCCCTCCTCCCTTCCCTGTCCCTTATGTTTTGAGACAGTCTTCCACTGAATCTGGAGCTCACGGACTGGCTAGATTAGGTGACCAGCAAGCACTGGGGAATCCTATGTGTTTCCTCAGTACTAGGATTTCAGGTGTGTGTGCTTTTTATATTTATGCCAGGGATCCAATCTCAGGTTGTACCTCCTCCTTGTAGTAGATTCTGTTGCCATTTCTTAGTTAAATTCACAAGATGGTAAGATGGCTGTCTTGTTTATGACCTTACTCTTTCCTTCTAAAAATTTGGCTCACTGGAAATATTTATGCTTGTTCCTTATGCTAAAGACCTTATTTTCCTTTGCGAGAGGTAAGGGGGAAACAAAGAATGATCCTTATCCAGGCAGTAGTCCTTCAAGAACAAGAGCTCAGTTTTAACCTTCATTTCTATTTCAAGAGCCTGTGCTAAACGTGGGCCTGCTGTGACGTTTAGGATCTCATTTCTGTCTGGTAGTTGCTGGTGTAACCCGACTGTAAATTATGTGCTGTGCTGCAGTTAGCTTGCCGCTCACTGTTGTGGAGGAAGAGCCTTTGTCTATTCAGAGTGCTTTGTTCGACTCTTGTCCAGTTCTGCACTCAGTACATCTCGTTATAGTGAACAAAGCCATGGTTTTAGAAGCCAAGATCTATTGCAAGATGAGAAAGGAGATTCTCCTAAATTTCCCCTAGAGTTGGAATAAGTGACAGTGGAATTCTGTCAGTTTAGTTTACTTCATTTTAGAAATTGGGTAAGAGGGAAAAAAAGGTCACCTGCCAATTCCTAAACTCATGCTGCCTCTTTTAGTCTCAGGGGCAAAACCCTGTTGCATTTGTTCTGTGGGTGTTTGTTAGACCTTAATGTATAGTTGTCTCTGCTGTGAATGACATGATAGGAAAAACACGTGCTGTCATTCACACTGGACGACTACACATGCCACACACTGGAAGCACAGAACTCATAGTCATTAACCTTTCACTATTTTTCATGAATGGGTGGCTGCTCTGAAGGATTTGGGCTTTTCAAATTTAACATGTGCCGACCATTTTGGCTGTGTTTAATATTATTAGCCATTTCTCCAAAGAATAAGAAGTAATATCGCCCTTAGAAATAGGCTAGTCCTAGAGTCTATACTTTCTAGAGAAAAAATTTTATGTTTCAAATATTATCAAGACATAAAACAAAAATTAAAGTTTTCTTCCTTTCTTTTTCTTTTTCCTCCTCCTCCTTCTTCCACTTCTTCATCCTCTTCTTTCTCTTCATTCCTCCCTTCCTCCCCTTCTTCCTTTTCTTTCTCCTTTTTCCTCTTCCTTCTCATTCCTTCCCTTCCTCCTTTTCTTCCTTCTTCTTCTTCTTCATGCTACTATTTCTTCCTCCTCCTCCCCACCCCACCCTTTTCTTTTTTTTTTTTTTTTTTTTTTTTTTTTTTGGCATGGTTTATCTGTGTTAGCCCAGGCTGGCCTTGAATGTTTCTTCTTGCTTTTTTTAAAAATTGTTTGGTTCCGCCGGGCAGTGGTGGCACACGACTTTAATCCCAGCACTTGGGAGGCAGAGGCAGGTGGATTTCTGAGTTCGAGGCCAGCCTGGTCTACAGAGTGAGTTTCAGGATAGCCAGGGCTACATAGAGAAACCCTGTCTCCAAAAACAAAAACAAAAATGATTTGTTCTCAGAAGTTTCAGGCACTTGAAGATTGCTCTCCAGAATGTGGTATGAATGGCTGCCAGCCCATAGTTGACTGACTCTGTTACTTAGCTATCTCATGATGTTCATTTTCTGCTTACCTTGACATTTTCACAGACCTCCATGACTATTGTCATAATACTTTTTTTTTGTTTTATTTTTAATTCTGACTTACAGTTCTGAATTAGAGACTTCCTCTGTCCTCTCCACCAAGATAAAGGTCGAGGACTTTTATTCTCTGAAAACAACAGCCAACACCTCATGTTTCTATCTCTCACAGAAGTGACTGCCCTTCTCTGTGAGAGTCGTAGGTCCCGTGTCACCCAGGTGCTGTGGCAAGGCATTAGTTTGGTGCCATGCCTTTAGGTGTATGGTTTTTAAAAGTTCTGAAAGGGAAAACTTTTACAGCACCTTTCTTTTTTTTTTTTTTT
>NW_022196902.1:10668312-10682001 GCF_008632895.1 Mastomys coucha
CTGCTGCTGCTTTAGAAAGTTTGGTTTTAAGGAAACCACCTTACAGCTCCTCTTGCCTGGAAGTTGCTCCTTCAATGAGTCTAGGCAGCCGTAGAAAAGGTCTTGGTGCTTTGAGACGCCTCCACTGCTTTCCCACCCACTAGCCTAGATGATGAGAGTCCTCCGCGAAGTGGATTCCCTTGAGAACACAGCTTGTGGCCCCAGCCTCCTGCCAGTCAGGGCATATGGACCGTGCTGCTGCCAGGCATTCATTTCTCTGTGGCCTGGCAGATACCTCAGGCCGGCATGCCACTTCCTATGAAATGCCCCACAACAAAATTGATATCAAAATTAAATTGTAGGCCGAGTAATTATGGCACCTGCTTGGAATCTCCAGAGCTGTGTGTTTCATTTTCAGTGTCGGGGCTCTCCTCCCTCTCTTCCCCTTCCGTCTCCTTCCCAACCCCACCCTGTCTCCCTGTAAAGTAAGGGAGAGCACCATCCTTATAGGGTCTCTCCTATCACTTCTCCTAAGTCCTAGAAGCAATCAAGGCTTGGCCATCACTTGTGCTTTGTGTTTTGAAAAGCTGTTACAATCTAATCAGTAGTTCTCTGACGACAATTAGAGAACTGTAACTAAGGCCCTGGGGTAAAATTCTGAGTTCACCACGTCCTTGCCTAGCAGAGTGAACATGAGTTTTAATTATGCTCGCCTTCGATTTCCACGAACAGCGTTGCTGACAAGTGTTTACCACCACAGTGTGGTGGTGCACTCTCGAGATCCATTTAAAGTGCATTAAAGTAATATTTAGCGCCTTAATAATCCTTACTCATTTATATCATTATTTTGACATTCCATTTTTCTTAGGATAATATTACTGGAAGAGTTAAAGTGGACTCAAGAAGTTCTGCCTTCTAATGTTTTCTCACCCTTGCTGCCTGTCTCCCTGCAGAATGTGACAAGCTGAGGCGAGATGGCTGCCGAAGTTCTCAGTACTATTCTCAGGGACCCACCTTTGCAGCCAGCTCCAGCCCCTGCGACGATTATCAAGATGAAGATGCAGAAACAGACCGAAAGGTGAGGCCAAATTCAGCATCAGCCTCTGCTTTGCACCCCATGGCAGAGGAAATAAACCTGTCATTCTAGTTGAGTATTGTCATGTCATGTGTCAGTTTCTTGGTATTGACGGAAGTACCCTGAGTCTGTATGTTCTTATCCTGATGGGGAGCTGGTGGGACGAGCCCATCCATCATCAGAGGCTCTCAGTCTCTTCAGCTTCTCCTCTAATGTAAATATTCTACTTTTTATAAAAAAGAGGTGAGCTCAGGAGCCAAGAAACACACAAAAGTAATATGTCCTCTATAAAAGCAACATGTCCTCCATGTATTTGTACGTTTTCAGTAGCTCAGTCATCTCTCAAAGAGCTCTGTTGCAGTCAGGGATACCTCAGCAATAGTGAAATTCTCAAGATGGCTGCTTCTGAGTGAGAGTTCTGTGTGGGCTACAGTTTGAGGGATTACAGACACGGCATGGAGCTCTAATGAGCATCCTCTTGACTGCCACATCTTGGTGAATGCAGCGAGAGGAATAATGTGCCAGAGAACAGTTTGCATCTCTTTAACAGGATGCAAAGGAGTGGCTGGGTAGGTCCAACAAGAACTACCTTAGTTCCCTTCAAGAGCACACCCTGAATAGCCTGCAAACCTCCTCTGTAGTCTTACAATTTGAAAATCCTGGGGCTGGCGAGATGGCTCAGCGGGTAAGAGCATTGACTGGCCTTCTGAAGGTCCTGAGTTCGGCTCCCAGCAACCACATGGTGACTCACAACCACCCGTAATGAGATCTGATGCCCTCTTCTGGTGCGTCTGAAGACAGCTGCAGTAAATTACTCTGGAGTGAGTGGGGCTGGAGGGAGCAGGGCAGCAGAGGTCCTGAGTTCAACAGTAGCCACACACATGATGGCTCATGGCCATCTGTACAGCTACAGTGTACTCATACACATAAAAATGAATAAAATAATTCTTTAAAAAAAAAAAAAAAAGAAAATCCTGTCCCTGAAATTGCTCTTAGGCCAAAACCTGTAGACATGGGTCACAGAGGCGTAAACCATATATCCAAACCTCTAACAAAAAGTAAAAGCCTCTATTTCAAAAGTGGTTTTTTTTGATCCAGGCCAGGTGTCTAAGTAATCCTCTTCGCTTAGTTTTTCTCATACTTGCCAATTCAATCGGTGGCTGTGTACCTTTGGGCTCCGTTTACTCATGCCTCCTCAGTACTTAATACACGTGAGAGAGTGAAATCAAAGCATGTGGAGATTTTTACTTCCATTATCTTCTCTTCATTATATTAAATGATGTGGACAGATAGTGGAATTAATTAAACAAAGTAAGATTTGGGAAATTGAGTTGGGCTCATTTCTAGGAAGCACATTTTTGAAGATCTGTTGTTATTGTTGTACTTTGTCTGCACGTGTGTTGGTGGAGTATGTGGTAGTCCATAGCATGCCAGTGCCTCACAGGCCAGAAGAGAGCGTCAGCCCTCCATTGCTTCCTTCCTTACCTGGGTTTTTACCACAGAATAGTTCTTTGCATTTCCTTTAGGATATGGTTACGTATGGAGCTAATCTTTTTGCTGAGTAAGATGGCTGCTCACGGTTATATCATGGGACAGGCAGCCATTTCAAAATGGATCTGTTCTTAAATATCAAAAACTCGTATCCTTCTTTATTGGTATGAATAAGGAAAATGAAAAATCAGTGGTGAAGTATCCATTGAGATTTGTGTGTATCCAGGTAGACACCAGCCTTCCACTGATCGCCACAGGAGGAAAAGCCAATGATGGGTCCAGAAATTGTGCCTAGGAAGGAACCAAGAATGGTGTGTAGGAGTGGCACGGCTGTGTAAGGTGTGAGGGGTCCCTGCCAACAGCTTGGCTTTATCATGGCAGTTCTCCAACCTCTTTAGTTGAATGGGGACACGGTGTCTAAATTCTCATTGGCTGCTTACTTCTTCTGACAATCTAGCAAGATTTGATTGGACTTTCACTCCTGGACCAGGAAGCAGAAAGTAGGACCACAGACCTAACTCCTCAAGCCTACACGTTTCTTATTTTCTTTCCTTTTTAAAAATGTAATGCTTATTTATGATTGTGTGTGTGTGTGTGTGTGTGTGTGTGTGTGTGTGTGTGTGTGTGTGAATGTAGATGGAGAGGTCAGAGGAAACCTTCTGGGAGTCCTCTCCTTCTACCATAGGTCCCACCTTCAGGTAATCAGGCCTGCAGGGCAGGTGCCTTTACCCAGGGGACCATCTTGCCAGCCTCTCCACACGTGCTTGCTTTTTCAGCAGGTGGATCAGAGGCTCCCTGGCATGCTCTCTAAGAACTTTTCTAGGCCCCCGAGTCACAGATGGGAAGAATGGCTGCGCCACAGCTTACCTATATTTGGGCTCTCAGGAAAGCACACAACCATCTTAAAACCGTACTTCTTTGCTCACATAAAGTTTTGTTACTTTGCGATTTAAACAAGTTAATATCGTTCTATGGCTTGATATCTTTAGAATGCATCGTTGATGATATTTTAAAGGAACTCTTCTTTTCTTGACTTTCAACTTATACTAAGTATTACCACTATTTTTAAAAAGTTGTTCAGTCACCGGGCAGTGATAGTGCACACCTTTAATCCTAGCACTTGGGAGGCAGAGACAGGCAGATTTCTGAGTTCGAGGCCAGCCTGATCTACAGAGTGAGTTCCAGGACAGCCAGGGCTACACAGAGAAACCCTGTCTCGAAAAACCAAAAAAAAAAAAAAAAAAAAGTTGTTCAGTCTAAGTTTTATCTCAAAGCAGTTTGTTACAAAGTTTGCTTTAGGTCTAAGGAAATAGTTTAGAAATAGAATGCTTGCCAATAATGACCAAGGTTTTCTTCCTCCAAAAGAGAGATCATAATAAATATGTTTCAGAATAATAAAAAAGTAGATATTTATCTATCTTGTGTTATACAATGTGTTAGCATGAGTTAGGATAACATATTTAGTCACAACTAACCAACCATGCCACCTATCTCAGTTTCCTTTCTTGACGCTGTGATGAAAGTACCCTGAGAAAAGAAACATAAGGAAGGCTTTACTTCAGGCTCTGTCCATCATTGTGGGGAAGAGCTTGAAGTAGCTAGTGATGTCACATCCACAGCTGAGAGCAGAGTAAGGAGTGAATACTATGCTAGTGTTAGCTCACCTTCCCCACTTTTACTCCATCCCCTGTGCAGGGAATGGTGCCACCCACGATGGGTGGGTCTTCCTCCTAATCAAGGCAATCCTTCATAGACATGTCCACATGGAGGCTAGCTCAATCTCGACAGTCCCTCATAGAGACTCCTTCCCCATGTCATTCTAGCTTGTTGGGTTAACAACCAAAATTAACTGGGCCACCATTATATCAAGCCTCTCCCCCCCTTTTTTTTTTCCACTTTTTTTAAAACTAATTTTTAAATGTTAGGATATGAAGTAGTGGGTTACATTTTGGCATCTTCATACATGTGTGACATTATTCTCATTCCCATTTGTTCCAGTCTCCATCTCCTCACCAGGACCCTTTGCATCTCCCGTGTGCTTTTCTTTCTGCCCTCCATTATCCCACCCTTTGGCTTTTTTATTGTCTTCTCTCTTCCCTTCTTTACTTCCTTTCCTTCTTCCCTTAGCACCCTTGGCTAAATCAATCTTTCTTGTGTTAACATTTATAATTTCTTGATTCTGTGAAGCACAGAAAACTCACTTGGAGCTGATGAGACAGTTCATCTAGTAAAGGTACCTGTCACCAAGCTTGGTGACCTGAGCTCGCACCCAGAACCCACACGGTGGAGAGAACAGATTTCCACACATTCTATGGCCTGTGTATGTGTGTGTCCACACAAACACAAACACACAAACATACACACATGCACACAAAGATGGCAGTGAAGGACCTCAGACTGATTGCTTCTAGGTAAGATGAGCAGTGAAGTGAAGTGATGCGAATTGCTAATTAATGTAGTTTATGGAGATGTGGTCTTAGGGAGTTGATGGCTGATGCAGACTTCAGACTGTAGGCTACTGCAGTAGTCCAGGGAAGAAAACACATGTAGGGACAGGGACAGGCGTGGCAATAGTAGAGGCTCTAGGTTTATTTGTGAAGTGTGACCTATGGATTTGCTGGAATTACAGCAATTGAGGATGAATCTGTATTGTTCAGCTCAATCCTTCTAAATGCTCATTACAGAAATTATTTGCATCTCGTCTCCATCTTTGTGTGTTCTTTCAACTCTACTGCTGTTTCTACTGTCAGTTTACCAGCAAAAATCTTACCCACTTAACTCATCAGGGCTAACAAAAGGTACCAGGGCATGTAAATTGCACTAATTATGGGTGGCCTTAACCTAAGCCCAGCATGCTAACTCACCTGCTCATTCTGCTGCTCTCTCAAGTCTCATATCTCCAAAGCCTGCATCCCCATGTCTGGTATAGCCTCTGGAATCCCCATGTCTGGTATAGCCTCTGGCATCCCCATGTCTGGTATAGCCTCTGGCATCCCCATGTCTGCTATAGCCTCTGGAATCCCCATGTCTGGTATAGCCTCTGGAATCCCCATGTCTCATAGCCTCTGGAAAACCAAAGCAATCCCAAGGCATCCTTTTTACAAACTGTGTGGCTGCCCCACTTGCTGCACCTTGCACTCAGCCCTTGCCTGCCCCCACCATGGGCAAACCATCCCTAATCCTTTTCTTTCCCATTATATCCCAAGTGACCAGTTTAGGGCCTGGCATTAAATAGGCACTCAGTGTCTTTCCAGTGGAACAAATAAAGCCCATCCCTATCCATCAGATGTGCAATCTACCCCTCCCTCTTTGGCCTAATGGGTTCTTGATTGCATCATAACCATCATTATGTGAATACACTGAGTTTTCTTTCATCTTGAAGGAACCTTCCTTTGACCTTCATCTCCCTCCAATTCCACCAGTTTCCTTTCCTTTTATTTCTCCAAAGAACTGTCTAGACTACCTGTCTCCACTGCCTCTGTTCAGTCTCCTTTGAAGCCCTCCAAACCTCTAGCTCACTGCTGAAACTACTACCCTCCTGTCCAGTAGTCACTTGTATGGTATCAAACCGGCGGTTTCCAGAATTCATCTTTGCCTCTCAGCAGCATTAGACATCATTTGTGAATCTTCTTGGAACATTTACTTAGCTTTTGTAGTACCACACTCCTTCCTGGTCCCTTGTCCTTTATTTTACGTGAGCTCCTAGTCACAGGGGCTCCTTTTCTCCCATATGCCTAAATCTCCCATAGGTTCAAATCCTCTGCCTCTGCTCCATTGAAACAGACTCATGCCTGGAGTCATTTTAATGAATCCTCCTTGTTCTAAATCCCATGTATGGAAGTTTTCTACATTTCTATGTTTCTTTTTAAAAACAGGGTTTCACATTGTAGTCCAAGTTCACCTGGAACTCAAAGTGTAGCTCAACTGTCTTTGAATCCATGCCAGTCCCCCTGCTTTGCTCTCTGAGGGCATAGATAGTACAGGTGTGCACAACCTTGCCCAGATTTAAATATACATTTTATTTTGCCTGACCTTAAACATTTATCTGCTAACTGTCCCAATTTCCCTTACCACAGACTTGTCCAAATCCAATTATGTGATTCTCAGAACCCTCTTAAAAACAGAACAAAAAGAAACCTAGTTACCACAGTGAAACCCACACCACTCCACCAGATGTTTCAGCAAAAAACACGGGGCACATTTGATCATTGTCTCCCACTGCCAGAAAATTTTGCCACTCAGAGTGGGAATAGGAGTTGTAGAGAGAAGTGATGTGAAGGAGGGAGGGAGGAAGGGAAGAAGGGAGGGAGGGAGGGAAAGTCAATGAGATTTACTTGTTGCATGTTATTTTAGTTAGGGTTGTATTGCTGTGAAGAGATACCATGACCAAGACAACTCTTATAGAGGATAACATTTAATTGGGGCTGGCTTACTTATCATCACGGCAGAAAGCATGGCAGCATGCAGGCAGACATGGTGTTGGAGAGCAAGCTGAGAGTTCTTGTACATCTTGTTCTAAAGGCAACCAGGAGAAGACTGGCTTCCAGGCAGCTAGGAGGATGGTCTCAAAGCCCACCTACACAGTGACACACTTCCTCCAGCAAGGCCACACCCACTCCAAATAATGCCACTCCCTCTGTCAAGCATGTTCAAACCAGCACCTAGTAGGAAATCACTCTCTTTTTCTTTCTTTTCTTTTTAATGCAGTGCTGGAAGTAGAACCTAGGGCCCTAACATACTCAGCAAATGATCTGCTTCCCAGCTGAATTCCTGATGCAGCAACTGTACAGTTTTTAAAGGAGGAAATGTGATTACAAGTATAATTTAAATAGGTCACCTTTTGTTAGATGGAAGAGATATAGGCAATTTTGAAAGCAATTATTTAAATTTATGTGATATATCAAATCTGACCCCAGAAGAGAGGGAATGTTTAATAGAGCTGTCCTATGGAAGGGGCAGGGACAGGGTCCAGTGCTTGAAACAGTTCCAGAACAAAAGAAAAAACTCAGTTCTTTTTCTAAAGCTTTCTTTATTTTTACTCCATGTGTTGGAGTGTTTTGCCTGCGGGTATGTATGTGCATGATGTGTGTGAAGTGCCACAGCGGTCAGAGGAGGGTGTTGGATCCTCCTCAACTAGCCATCTGTGAGCTGCTGCGTGGGTTTTGGGAACTAAACCCAGGTCTTCTGCAAGAACAGTAAGGGTTCTTAATGGCTGCACCATCTCTCCAGCTCCAAGTTCAGTTCTTTTTAAAGAATTTAGTTTAATACATAACCAACACTTGCCAGAGACTCTAGGAAGCAGATTAACTGGCCAATGCAACTAATGAAGACCAGTTTATACCAATCATAAATCATTAGGAAACACCACTGGCAGCTCATTAAAAGACAAATTCTCCATTGTCACCCACAGGTTACTTTAATGGCAGAGTATGGACTTAGATAAAGGATGGCAACTGACTATTAATGTTAAATATATTAATAAATCTGGGGATAAAACATGTAATTAAAATAGTAGATATTGACATGACAGTATAATAGCCATAAAACAAGAAAGTTGAGATGAGGGCTAGGGATATGGCTCAGAGGGCAAAATACTTACTGTGCATATCTGATGAGCTGAGTTCTGTCCCTTGAACCTAAGATAAAAGGAGAGAGCCCAGTCCCAAATGTTATCCTCTAGCCTTGCTGTGTGTTCTGTTCCCGTACACATAAGAATGGGACATACGAGAAGGATCCTAGCTGCCAGTATTACTACCTGACTTTGAATGGGAAGAACCATCAGGCACAATTGTGAGAGCATGTGTGCAGTGGTACAAAACAAACACAATGAAAATTGTATCCCATATAATAAGCACAATATTTGGAAAGAATGAATGTGCTTACGTTACTTCTTTAGGCAGGGTGGTGGTGGCACACGCCTTTAATCCCAGCACTTGGGAGACAGAGGCAGGTGGATTTCTGAGTTCAAGGCCAGCCTGGTCTACAGAGTGAGTTCCAGGACAGCCAGGGCTACACAGAGAAACCCTGTCTCGAAAAACAAAACAAAACAAAAGAAAGAAATCAGTAGCTTTTGTATTTATAGTTGGAGTAAGAGATGGAATTTAAAAATTACTATAGTAGACAAAAGAACCAAATTTAGTAAGGAACTAAATTTAGTAAGGAACATACATGATCTGTACAAGAAGCTTTTGTGCAGCATGAAAGAGCAGAAATGTGACATGAAGAAATGTTCTCAGGCCAGAGACTTAGTGCACAAACACTGACATTTCTTCCAAAGTGAACTAAGGAGGCCCCATAGAGAGTGGATTTGCTCTGTTCTGTCTTGGGACTGTTAGAAGAGGACCATGGAGGCTGGGTCCAAGCATTCGTAGCTAGGGCGACTGGCAAACAGAAGAGCAGCAAGGAAGGGAAACCACTTGTGCCCATTTGCAGGCAGTCAGGAGTCTTGCAGTGTGGACCCTGAATGCATGGGCCAGCAGAACCTGATACCAAAACCAGAATATAGTTTAGAAATGGACCTAGGACTTCACTGGGGTTTGCAGAATCATTAAGCTGATGCTTCACTTCAGATGGGATCCTGTAAATGTAGAAGGCTCTCCACACCAGCAGTCCCATGTTACTTCCATGTTAAGGCTCAGCTGCAATTCAGTCTTACAGTATAAGACAAAACAAAACAACAACAAAAAAACACCCACAACTTTATTCTCAAAGCTGTGCGAAGAACTTTAGAGCTTGCAGTAGAAGCCACTCTTGAGGGCAAATTCTCCTGGGAAGGTTTGGGGCAGCATGGTGAGAGAAGGGTATGAATATAGAAAACTCACAAGTTAACAAATGGCTTAGGCTGCACAAGGTCTAATGAAGAGCATCTGGTTTGCATCCAAAATAGTACACTTCCAGAAGTACTTGGGATGGGAGCTCTGTCCTAAAATGAAAGTTGTTGACAGAGCAGAGGGTGATCCTTTAGGAAAGAGAAAACTGAGAGGCATGTATCTTGCTCCTTTCCTCTGGCTAAATTGTGCTAGAATAATTAGCCTAATTACCCTACCCCTGTGCAAGAACTTGTACCAAATGTAAGGCTTTACAGTCTGTTTAAGGATGAGGAAAGGTGATTTGCTAATGAGAGCTGCTGGGCCTTGATAGTGAGAGTGGTAATGTAGTGTGGCAAGAAAAAAAAAAGATTATTCCCAATTGTTTGTGCTGCGTATTTAAAAAGCAAACAAATATGCCCTTAGGAAAAGTGCTGTCAGCAGAGTGGACTTTGAAGGAAAAAAAAAAGAAATTCTAGAAAAAGCCTTTAGTGCCTCAACTGCAAATCAAAAAACAACTCACCGCTTGCCCGCTCTTTGTTCTTGTGCTGACCTTTTTCGTTCAGCATTTAGTGCAGTTAGGTTTGAAGGGTGAGCCGATACAGGTGCCAAAATGCTTCCTGCAAGTAGATGGGGGATTCTCCAGGTGCCGTTAGGAGAGGCTGCATTTGACGGCATTGTCCGTTGGTTCTGGGAAATGTGCACAGAGGCCCCATTGTGTCTCAGAGAAAGGGCACCGGGTGCCAGGTACTCAACCTCTTTATATAAAATTTATCCTTGGAGTGATGCCTTGGATTGGAATTTTGGCAATAAATGGTTGGCCTTGGTGGTAGTAACAGAAACTGGAGTTGACTTTTCTATTTCCTGTTATTTTTTGAACTGGCACCCCGGGGGTGTTTTAGGCTTTGTTCAAGGAAGACTTTGAAGAAAACAGTGGAGCCTTCCTCACTCCTTAACTGTGAACAGAAGGCTCATTTGCTCATTTGAACACAATACAGAGATCACAGGCTCAAGGTGGCTTCCCCACCTGTTCAGGCTGGTTCCTTTGCTTCCTTGCATGAGCTTTGGTTTCTTTAAAGAGATGAAACCACATGTGGTTCACAGGGGAGTTGGGGGTGGGGGGGGAACAACCCTGGTTTGCAGCTGCTCTCCTGTGTAATTATTAATAGCACTGCTCTTGCTTTCAAAAGTCTTAAGAGTTTTGAGGTAGATAACATCACTGTGCTACCCCCCCTCCCCCCCCCTGCCCCAGAGTGTTACAAGGTTAAGTGTATGAATGTCTGTGAAGCTCTGTGTTCAGTGCCCGCCCCTGCCCCAGAGTGTTACAAGGTTAAGTATATGAATGTTGTTACAATGTTAAGTATATGAATGTCCATGAAGAATGTCCATGAAGCCCAGTGTCCCATGCCTTGTGCCTGGACAATGATGACTACTTTTAGTAAACTCTTCAAGGCCAGACATCAAAGAAAGTGCCACAATAGACAAAGTCTGTTTTATGAAAATTTGGCCACCCTCCCAATCATCCTGTCTCTGATTCTGCCCACACGGAGTTTTCTGCCCGAAGCAATGGATTTGGGTGCTTTTGGCAGCTACTTAAAAAAATGGTCTGATTATCCTGGCTTCACAGGTCGTCTTGTGTACAGCTCTATCACGAGGCAGGCAGTTCCCAACTTTATAATCCTAGCAACATACTTTAGAACATTCCAGAGTTTGTTCGCAAGTCGCCTTCCATTTTCCGTAAGAATCCCATGAGATCGGAGCTTTAGTGCTTGTTACTGATGTTTCAAGGATTTGGAAGCTGAGGCTTAGAAACAGAATACTTTCAAATCATTGCATAAATACTAGACAGCATCAGCGAGGAGATGAGTCAAGAGCTTCTCAAATTCAAATTTGTTTCATTGTATCATGTTACTCATTAAAAGGGTGACATTACTAAGTGCACTCCCCACCCCCATTTCTTCAGGCTGTAATGCCTGCTTCTGATGTCTCTCCATCTTTGGCTTGCCTGATATTCATAGTAAGGATTCTGGAGGGTTTGGAGAGAGGAGTACCATGATATGCCTCACAGTCTGTAAAAAGAATATATTGCTGCAACGGGAGGAGTAGAAATGGGTGGTAAACAAAACAGAGGGAGGAGAGCAGTTACTGGGCTGGTGCAGCAGCCGGGGTGTGACAAGACTTTTATTAGTCATTGTACTGACTAGTTTTGTGTGTCAGCTTGACACAAAATAAAGTCGTCGGAGAGAAAGAAGCCTCAGTTGAGGAAATGCCTCCATGAGATCCAGCTATAATTCGTCTTCTGAATTAGTGATCAATGGAGGAGGTGCCAGCCCATTGTGGGTGGTGTCATCCCTGGGCTGGTGGTCCTGGGTTCTATAAGAAAGCAAGCTGAGCAAGCCATGGGAAGCAAGGCAGTAAGCAGCACCCTCCGTGACCTCTGCATCCTTGCTTCCTGCCCTGTTTGAGTTCCCGTCCTGACTTCTTTCAGTGAAGTACAGCAATGTGGAAGTGTAAGCTGAATAAACCCTTTCCCCCCAACTTGCTTTTTAGTTATGGTGTTTTATTGCAGCAATAAAACCCAGACTAAGATTGTCATCTTCCATCCCCTGTAACAAATACTAAATGGCCTGTTGTTGTAAGAGGGCCTGTGGGGCCTGTGAAGAGGCAGCATTTCACACCACCAATGAGGAGGGAAACAACCATTCGCTTGTGGCCAGAAGGCAAACATTCCAGAAAATGAAGGGGGCAGAGTTCCATTCTCTCCTTTGAGGGCATCCTCACCACAACCCACCTCCTAGCAATCCTTTGACAGCATGAAGCTGGGAAGCGGGGCCTCTGTCTGACACGTGGGGTGGGCATCGCATAGACTACATCCTTCTTAACAGACATCATTGGAGACACTGCCCCTGAGACTCAGCAGGGTTTTCCTCGTCCCTGTTGTGTTTATAAACAGATTGGGCCCGGGAGTTGGATCATTCTGAAAGTCACCCACCCTTGGCCTTTTCTTTAGTAGATGGTGGCACTGAGAAACAGCCACATTTGCATATTGATTTTGTGTTCTGCTTGCCTGGGAAATTTGCTCACCAGAGAAAAAAAGAGTCTGAGAACTTGGCCAAATGGATTTGCTTTGTGAGTGAGTTGTCACACAGTAGCCTGCTCTGGGGTTCCTCCCATGGCAACCAAAACTGCAGGGAAGCTCTGCCTCACTGTGAAAGTGTGGACTGTGACATCATCAGCCGACTGAAAGGAAAGTGGGTTAGTGGGCCTGCAGAGCCTCCTCTGGGCACTACGAAGGCACAAGAGGGCTGTTTGTTCCCAGGCCTTGGTCATGTCACGTAACTCATGAGCTCCTGTGTTCTCCACCAGCCCAGACCTTCACTTTTCCTCTGTTCACAGCCTTTGGGCAGGAATTGGTTCTTACTGCCTTCCGGGTTTAATGCTGCATTTCAAGCTGTGTGTCTTCCTGACTCACTCAGACTCTGCCCCAGACATGGAGCTTTTATACAAACTGCCATGAAAATTCTCAAATAAAATTAAATTTAATACGCATTTGCGTGTGTGTCTACACCTTGCAGATATAGAAATATGTGTTATTAGTCAGAGTTAACAAGAATGTCAAAACTGCAAAAAGATTATAACCAGTGGATTTACATCCATCCATGGTTTCAACTTCTGATACATCAGAAATCCATTTGATGATCTTAATGCTTAATTTATTTTCTTCTTGTGCGCATGTGAACAATCCCAGCTACAGTGTGCAGGTAGAGGTCAGAGGACAAGTTGTACGACTCAGTGCTTTCTTTCATGTGGGTTCCTGGGATTGAACTCAGGGCATCAGAGTTAGTGCCAAGAACCTTTACATGCTGAACCATCTTGCTAGGAATTTTCTAAGGGAATTTTGTAGAGATCTGTGTGAGGTCTCATCTGAAGAAGGATGCCAAATAAGTTGTCAGGGACAAGCCGGGCAGTGGTGGCACACGCCTTTAATCCCAGCACTTGGGAAGCAGAGACAGGCAGATTTTTGAGTTCGAGGCCAGCCTGGTCTACAGAGTGAGTTCCAGGACAGCCAGGGATACACAGAGAAACCCTGTCTCAAAACAAAACAAAATTGTCAGGGACACATGCTGAACACATAGAGTGTGTTTTTCAAGTTACAAATATTAACCCACATTTTCCCTAGATGGAAAAGAAACCAAATGGTTTCTTTGTGTTTTGTAGGGTAGCAACAGTAAAAGTAGATATGGAGACATTTAATGATATGATTTATATTTTTTATTTCCATGGTTATTGTTATTGTCCTTGCAATAAAAGAAAAATTGGCACTTGTCAATCCATGGG